>NW_027207608.1:0-198000 GCF_963455315.2 Globicephala melas
AGCGTACGTGTGAGGGCGCGGGTTAGTGTCAGCGTACGGGTTAGGATTAGGGAACGGGTGAGGGTCAGGCTTCGGGGAAGTGTTAGGGCTAGTGTTCGGGCTAGGGTTAGGGTTAGGGGACGGGGACGGTTTTGGGTCCAGGTGGGGGTACGACAACGCTTTAGGGGGAGCGTACGTGTGATGGCGCGGGTTAGTGTCATTGTACGGTTTAGGATTAGGGGACGGGTGAGGGTCAGGCTTCGGGGAAGGGTTAGGGTTAGGGTTCGGGCTAGGGTTAGGGTTAGGGGACGGGGACGGTTTAGGGTCCAGGTGAGGGTACGACAACGCTTTAGGGGGAGCGTACGTGTGAGGGCGCGGGTTACTGTCAGCGTACGGGTTAGGATTAGGGGATGGGTGAGTGTCAGGCTTCGGGGAAGGGTTAGGGTTAGTGTTCGGGCTAGGGTTAGGGTTAGGGGACGGGGACGGTTTAGGGTCCAGGTGAGGGTACGACAACGCTTTAGGGGGAGCGTACGTGTGAGGGCGCGGGTTAGAGTCAGCGTACGGGTTAGGATTAGGGGACGGGTGAGTGTCAGGCTTCGGGGAAGGGTTAGGGTTAGGGTTAGTGCTAGGGTTAGGGTTAGGGGACGGGGACGGTTTAGGGTCCAGGTGAGGGTACGACAACGCTTTAGGGGGAGCGTACGTTTGAGGGCGCGGGTTAGAGTCAGCGTACGGGTTAGGATTAGGGGACGGGTGAGGGTCAGGCTTCGGGGAAGGGTTAGGGTTAGGGTTCGGGCTAGGGTTAGGGTTAGGGGACGGGGACGGTTTAGGGTCCAGGTGAGGGTACGACAACGCTTTAGGGGGAGCGTACGTGTGAGGGCGCGGGTTAGTGTCAGCGTACGGGTTAGGATTAGGGGACGGGTGAGGGTCAGGCTTCGGCGAAGGGATAGGGTTAGTGTTCGCGCTAGGGTTAGGGTTATGGGACGGGGACGGTTTAGGGTCCAGGTGAGGGTACGACAACGCTTTAGGGGGAGCGTACGTTTGAGGGCGACGGGTTAGTGTCAGCGTACGGGTTAGGATTAGGGGACTGGTGAGGGTCAGGCTTCGGGGAAGGGTTAGGGTTAGGGTTCGGGCTAGGGTTAGGGTTAGGGGACGGGGACGGTTTAGGGTCCAGGTGAGGGTACGACAACGCTTTAGGGGGAGCGAATGTGTGAGGGCGCGGGTTACTGTCAGCGTACGGGTTAGGATTAGGGGACGGGTGAGGGTCAGGCTTCGGGGAAGGGTTAGGGTTAGGGTTCGTCCTAGGGTTAGGGTTAGGGGGCGGGGAGGGTTTAGGGTCTAGGTGAGGGTACGACAACGCTTTAGGGGGAGCGTACGTGTGAGGGCGCGGGTTCGTGTCAGCGTACGGGTGAGGATTAGCGGACGGGTGAGGGTCAGGCTTCGGGGAAGGGTTAGGTTTAGGCTTCGGGCTAGGGTTAGGGTTAGAGGACGGGGACGGTTTAGGGTCCAGGTGAGGGTACGACAATGCTTTAGGGGGAGCGTACGTGTGAGGGCGCGGGTTAGTGTCAGCGTACGGGTTAGGATTAGGGGACGGGTGAGGGTCAGGCTTCGGGGAAGGGTTAGGGTTAGGGTTCGGGCTAGGGTTAGGGTTAGGGGACGGGGATGGTTTAGGGTCCGGGTGAGTGTACGACTAAGTTTTAAGAGGAGCGTACGTGTGAGGGCGCGGGTTAGTGTCAGCGTACGGGTTAGGATTAAGGGACGGTTGAGGGTCAGGCTTCGGGGAAGTGTTAGGGTTAGGGTTCGGGCTAGGGTTAGGGTTAGGGGACGGGGACGGTTTAGGGTTCAGGTGAGGGTACGACAACACTTTAGGGGGAGCGTACGTGTGAGGGCGTGGGTTAGTGTCAGCGTACGGGTTAGGATTAGGGGACGGGTGAGTGTCAGGCTTCGGGGAAGGGTTAGGGTTAGGGTTCGGGCTAGGGTTAGGGTTAGGGGACAGGGACGGTTTAGGGTCCAGGTGAGGGTACGACAACGCTTTAGGGGGAGCATACGTGTGAGGGCACGGGTTAGTGTCAGCGTACGGGTTAGGATTAGGGGACGGGTGAGGGTCAGGCTTCGGGGAAGCGTTAGGGTTAGGGTTCGGGCTAGGGTTAGGGTTAGGGCACGGGGACGGTTTAGGGTCCAGGTGAGGGTACGACAACGCTTTAGGGGGAGCGTACGTGTGAGGGTGTGGGTTCGTGTCAGCGTACGGGTTAGGATTAGGGGACGGGTGAGGGTCAGGCTTCGGGGAAGTGTTAGGGTTAGGGTTCGGGCTAGGGTTAGGGTTAGGGGACGGGGACGGTTTAGGGTCCAGTTGAGGGTACGACAATGCTTTAGGGGGAGCGTACGTGTGAGGGCGCGGGTTAGTGTCAGCGTACGGGTTAGAATTAGGGGACGGGTGAGGGTCAGGCTTCGGGGACGGGTTAGGGTTAGGGTTCGGGCTAGGGTTAGGGTTAGGGCACGGGGATGGTTTAGGGTCCAGGTGAGGGTACGACAATGCTTTAGGGGGAGCGTACGTGTGAGGGCGAAGGTTCGTGTCAGCGTACGGGTTAGGATTAGGGGACGGGTGAGGGTCAGGCTTCGGGGAAGGGTTAGGGTTAGGGTTCGGGCTAGGGTTAGGGTTAGGGGACGGGGACGGTTTAGGGTCCAGCTGAGGGTACGACAACGCTTTAGGGGGAGCGTACGTGTGAGGGCGCGGGTTAGTGTCAGCGTACGGGTTAGGATTAGGGAACGGGTGAGGGTCAGGCTTCGGGGAAGTGTTAGGGCTAGTGTTCGGGCTAGGGTTAGGGTTAGGGGACGGGGACGGTTTTGGGTCCAGGTGGGGGTACGACAACGCTTTAGGGGGAGCGTACGTGTGATGGCGCGGGTTAGTGTCATTGTACGGTTTAGGATTAGGGGACGGGTGAGGGTCAGGCTTCGGGGAAGGGTTAGGGTTAGGGTTCGGGCTAGGGTTAGGGTTAGGGGACGGGGACGGTTTAGGGTCCAGGTGAGGGTACGACAACGCTTTAGGGGGAGCGTACGTGTGAGGGCGCGGGTTACTGTCAGCGTACGGGTTAGGATTAGGGGATGGGTGAGTGTCAGGCTTCGGGGAAGGGTTAGGGTTAGTGTTCGGGCTAGGGTTAGGGTTAGGGGACGGGGACGGTTTAGGGTCCAGGTGAGGGTACGACAACGCTTTAGGGGGAGCGTACGTGTGAGGGCGCGGGTTAGAGTCAGCGTACGGGTTAGGATTAGGGGACGGGTGAGTGTCAGGCTTCGGGGAAGGGTTAGGGTTAGGGTTAGTGCTAGGGTTAGGGTTAGGGGACGGGGACGGTTTAGGGTCCAGGTGAGGGTACGACAACGCTTTAGGGGGAGCGTACGTTTGAGGGCGCGGGTTAGAGTCAGCGTACGGGTTAGGATTAGGGGACGGGTGAGGGTCAGGCTTCGGGGAAGGGTTAGGGTTAGGGTTCGGGCTAGGGTTAGGGTTAGGGGACGGGGACGGTTTAGGGTCCAGGTGAGGGTACGACAACGCTTTAGGGGGAGCGTACGTGTGAGGGCGCGGGTTAGTGTCAGCGTACGGGTTAGGATTAGGGGACGGGTGAGGGTCAGGCTTCGGCGAAGGGATAGGGTTAGGGTTCGGTCTAGGGTTAGGGTTAGGGGACGGGACGGTTTAGGGTCCAGTTGAGGGTACGGCAACGCTTTAGGGGGAGCGTACGTGTGAGGGCGTGGGTTAGTGTCAGCGTACGGGTGAGGATTAGGGGATGGGTGAGGGTCAGGCTTCGGGAAGATTTAGGGTTAGTGTTCGGGCTAGGGTTAGGGTTAGGGGACGGGGACGGTTTAGGGTCCAGGTGAGGTTACGACAACGTTTTAGGGGGAGCGTACGGGTGAGGGCGTGCGTTAGTGTCAGCGTACGGTTTAGGATTGTGGACGGATGAGGGTCAGGCTTCGGGGAAGGTTTAGGGTTAGGGTTCGGGCTAGGGTTAGGGTTAGGGGACGGGGACGGTTTAGGATCCAGGTGAGGGTACGACAACGCTTTAGGGGGAGCGTACGTGTGAGGGCGCGGGTTAGTGTCAGCGTAAGGGTTACGATTAGGGGACGGGTGAGGGTCAGGCTTCGGGGAAGGGTTAGGGTTAGGGTTCGGGCTAGGGTTAGGGTTAGGGGATGGGGACGGTTTAGTGTCCAGGTGAGGGTACGACAACGCTCTAGGGGGAGCGTACGTGTGAGGGCGCGGGTTAGTGTCAGCGTACGGGTTAGGATTAGGGGACGGCTGAGGGTCTGGCTTCGGGGAAGGGTTAGGGTTAGGGTTCGGGCTAGGGTTAGGGTTAGGGGACGGGGACGGTTCAGGGTCCAGGTGAGGGTACGACAACGCTCTAGGGGGAGCGTACGTGTGAGGGCGCGGGTTAGTGTCAGCATACGGGTTAGGATTAGGGGACGGCTGAGGGTCAGGCTTCGGGGAAGTGTTAGGTTTAGTGTTTGGGCTAGGGTTAGGGTTAGGGGACGGGGACGGTTCAGGGTCGAGGTGAGGGTACGACAACGCTCTAGGGGGAGCGTACGTGTGAGGGCGCGGGTTAGTGTCAGCGTACGGGTTAGGATTAGGGGACGGCTGAGGGTCAGGATTCGGGGAAGGGTTAGGGTTAGGGTTCGGGCTAGGGTTAGGTTTAGGGGACGGGGACGGTTTAGGGTCCAGGTGAGGGTACGACAACGCTCTAGGGGGAGCGTACGTGTGAGGGCGCGGGTTAGTGTCAGCGTACGGGTTAGGATTAGGGGACGGCTGAGGGTCAGGCTTCGGGGAAGGGTTAGGGTTAGGGTTCGGGCTAGGGTTAGGGTTAGGGTACGGGGAGGGTTTAGGGTCCAGGTTAGGGTACGACAACGCTCTAGGGGGAGCGTACGTGTGAGGGCGCGGGTTAGTGTCAGCGTACGGGTTAGGATTAGGGGACGGCTGAGGGTCAGGCTTCCGGGAAGGGTTAGGGTTAGGGTTTGGGCTAGGGTTAGGGTTAGGGTTAGGGGACGGTTCAGGGTCCAGGTGAGGGTACGACAACGCTCTAGGGGGAGCGTACGTGTGAGGGCGCGGGTTAGTGTCAGCGTACGGGTTAGGATTAGGGGACGGCTGAGGGTCAGGCTTCGGGGAAGGGTTAGGGTTAGGGTTCGGGCTAGGGTTAGGGTTAGGGGACGGGGACGGTTCAGGGTCCAGGTGAGGGTACGACAACGCTCTAGGGGGAGCGAACGTGTGAGGGCGCGGGTTAGTGTCAGCGTACGGGTTAGGATTAGGGGACGGGTGAGGGTCAGGCTTCGGGGAAGGGTTAGGGTTAGGGTTCGGGCTAGGGTTAGGGTTAGGGGAAGGGGACGGTTCAGGGTCCAGGTGAGGGTACGACAACGCTCTAGGGGGAGCGTACGTGTGAGGGCGCGGTTTAGTGTCAGCATACGGGTTAGGATTAGGGGACGGCTGAGGGTCAGGCTTCGGGGAAGGGTTAGGGTTAGGGTTCGGGCTAGGGTTAGGGTTAGGGGACGGGGACGGTTTAGGGTCCAGGTGAGGGTACGACAACGCTCTAGGGGGAGCATACGTGAGAGGGCGTGGGTTAGTGTCAGCGTACGGGTTAGGATTATGGGACGGCTGAGGGTCAGGCTTCGGGGAAGGGTTAGGGTTAGGGTTCGGGCTAGGGTTAGGGTTAGGGGACGGGGACGGTTCAGGGTCCAGGTGAGGGCACGACAACGCTCTAGGGGGAGCGTACGTGTGAGGGCGCGGGTTAGTGTCAGCGTACGGGTTAGGATTAGGGGACGGGTGAGGGTCAGGCTTTGGGGAAGGGTTAGGGTTAGTGTTCGGGCTAGGGTTAGGGTTAGGGGACGGGGACGGTTCAGGGTCCAGGTGAGGGTACGACAACGCTCTAGGGGGAGCGTACGTGTGAGGGCGTGGATTAGTGTCAGCGTACGGGTTAGGATTAGGGGACGGCTGAGGGTCAGGCTTCGGGGAAGGGTTAGGGTTAGGGTTCGGCCTAGGGTTAGGGTTAGGGGACGGGGACGGTTCAGGGTCCAGGTGAGGGTACGACAACGCTCTAGAGGGAGCGTACGTGTGAGGGCGCGGGTTAGTGTCAGCGTACGGGTTAGGATTAGGGGACGGCTGAGGGTCAGGCTTCGGGGAAGTGTTAGGGTTAGGGTACGGGCTAGGGTTAGGGTTAGGGGACGGGGACGGTTTAGGGTCCAGGTGAGGGTACGACAACGCTCTAGGGGGAGCGTACGTGTGAGGGCGCGGGTTAGTGTCAGCGTACGGGTTAGGATTAGGGGACGGCTGAGGGTCAGGCTTCGGGGAAGGATTAGGGTTAGGGTTCGGGCTAGGGTTAGGGTTAGGGGACGGGGACGGTTCAGGGTCCAGGTGAGGGCACGACAACGCTCTAGGGGGAGCGTACGTGTGAGGGCGTGGGTTAGTGTCAGCGTACGGGTTAGGATTAGGGGACGGGTGAGGGTCAGGCTTCGGGGAAGGGTTAGGGTTAGGGTTCGGGCTAGGGTTAGGGTTAGGGGACGGGGACGGTTTAGGGTCCAGGTGAGGGTACGACAACGCTCTAGCGGGAGCGTACATGTGAGGGCGCGGGTTAGTGTCAGCGTACGGGTTAGGATTAGGGGACGGCTGAGGGTCAGGCTTCGGGGAAGGGTTAGGGTTAGGGTTCGGGCTAGGGTTAGCGTTAGGGGACGGGGACGGTTCAGGGTCCAGGTGAGGATGTGACAACACTCTAGGGGGAGCGTACGTGTGAGGGCGCGGGTTAGTGTCAGAGTACGGGTTACGATTAGGGGACGGCTGAGGGTCAGGCTTCGGGGAAGGGTTAGGGTTAGGATTCGGGCTAGGGTTAGGGTTAGGGGACGGGGACGGTTCAGGGTCCAGGTGAGGGTACTACAACGCTCTAGGGGGAGCGTACGTGTGAGGGCGCGGGTTAGTGTCAGCGTACGGGTTAGGATTAGGGGACGGCTGAGGGTCAGGCTTCGGGGAAGGGTTAGGGTTAGGGTTCGGGCTAGGGTTAGGGTTAGGGGACGGGGACGGTTCAGGGTCCAGGTGAGGGTACGAGAACGCTCTAGGGGGAGCGTACGTGTGAGGGCGCGGGTTAGTGTCAGCGTACGGGTTAGGATTAGGGGACGGCTGAGGGTCAGGCTTCGGGGAAGTGTTAGGGTTAGGGTTCGGGCTAGGGTTAGGGTTAGGGGACGGGGACGGTTCAGGGTCCAGGTGAGGGTACGACAACGCTCTAGGGAGAGCGTACGTGTGAGGGCGCGGGTAAGTGTCAGCGTACGGGTTAGGATTAGGGGACGGCTGAGGGTCAGGCTTCGGGGAAGGGTTAGGGTAAGGGTTCGGGCTAGGGTTAGGGTTAGGGGATGGGTACGGTTCAGGGTCCAGGTGAGGGTACGAGAGCGCTCTAGGGGGAGCGTAAGTGTGAGGGCGCGGGTTAGTGTCAGCGTACGGGTTAGGATTAGGGAACGGCTGAGGGTCAGGCTTCGGGGAAGTGTTAGGGTTAGGGTTCGGGCTAGGGTTAGTGTTAGGGGACGGGACGGTTTAGGGTCCAGTTGAGGGTACGGCAACGCTTTAGGGGGAGCGTACGTGTGAGGGCGTGGGTTAGTGTCAGCGTACGGGTTAGGATTAGGGGATGGGTGAGGGTCAGGCTTCGGGAAGGTTTAGGGTTAGTGTTCGGGCTAGGGTTAGGGTTAGGGGACGGGGACGGTTTAGGGTCCAGGTGAGGGTACGACAACGCTTTAGGGGGAGCGTACGTGAGAGGGCGCGGGTTAGTGTCAGCGTACGGTTTAGGATTAGGGGACGGGTGAGGTTCAGGCTTCGGGGAAGGGTTAGGGTTAGTGTTCGGGCTAGGGTTAGGGTTACGGGACGGGGACGGTTTAGGGTCCAGGTGAGGGTACGAGAACGCTTTAGGGGGAGCGTACGTGTGAGGGCGCGGGTTAGTGTCATCGTACGGTTTAGGATTAGGGGACGGGTGAGGGTCAGGCTTCGGGGAAGGGTTAGGGTTAGGGTTCGGGCTAGGGTTAGGTTTAGGGGACGGGGACGGTTTAGGGTCCAGGTGAGGTTACGACAACGCTTTAGGGGGAGCGTACGGGTGAGGGCGTGCGTTAGTGTCAGCGTACGGTTTAGGATTGTGGACGGATGAGGGTCAGGCTTCGGGGAAGGTTTAGGGTTAGGGTTCGGGCTAGGGTTAGGGTTAGGGGACGGAGACGGTTTAGGATCCAGGTGAGGGTACGACAACGCTTTAGGGGGAGCGTACGTGTGAGGGCGCGGGTTAGTGTCAGCGTACGGGTTAGGATTAGGGGACGGGTGAGGGTCAGGCTTCGGGGAAGGGTTAGGGTTAGGGTTCGGGCTAGGGTTAGGGTTAGGGGATGGGGACGGTTTAGGGTCCAGGTGAGGGCACGACAACGCTCTAGGGGGAGCGTACGTGTGAGGGCGCGGGTTAGTGTCAGCGTACGGGTTAGGATTAGGGGACGGCTGAGGGTCAGGCTTCGGGGAAGGGTTAGGGTTAGGGTTCGGGCTAGGGTTAGGGTTAGGGGACGGGGACGGTTTAGGGTCCAGGTGGGGGTACGACAACGCTCTAGGGGGAGCGTACGTGTGAGGGCGCGGGTTAGTGTCAGCGTACGGGTTAGGATTAGGGGACGGCTGAGGGTCAGGCTTCGGGGAAGGGTTAGGGTTAGGGTTCGGGCTAGGGTTAGGGTTAGGGGACGGGGACGGTTCAGGGTCCAGGTGAGGGTACGACAACGCTCTAGGGGGAGCGTACGTGTGAGGGCGCGGGTTAGTGTCAGCGTACGGGTTAGGATTAGGGGACGGCTGAGGGTCAGGCTTCGGGGAAGGTTTAGGTTTAGTGTTTGGGCTAGGGTTAGGGTTAGGGGACGGGGACGGTTCAGGGTCGAGGTGAGGGTACGACAACGCTCTAGGGGGAGCGTACGTGTGAGGGCGCGGGTTAGTGTCAGCGTACGGGTTAGGATTAGGGGACGGCTGAGGGTCAGGATTCGGGGAAGGGTTAGGGTTAGGGTTCGGGCTAGGGTTAGGGTTAGGGGACGGGGACGGTTTAGGGTCCAGGTGAGGGTACGACAACGCTCTAGGGGGAGCGTACGTGTGAGGGCGCGGGTTAGTGTCAGCGTACGGGTTAGGATTAGGGGACGGCTGAGGGTCAGGCTTCGGGGAAGGGTTAGGGTTAGGGTTCGGGCTAGGGTTAGGGTTAGGGGACGGGGACGGTTTAGGGTCCATGTTAGGGTACGACAACGCTCTAGGGGGAGCGTACGTGTGATGGCGCGGGTTAGTGTCAGCGTACGGGTTAGGATTAGGGGACGGCTGAGGGTCAGGCTTCCGGGAAGGGTTAGGGTTAGGGTTTGGGCTAGGGTTAGGGTTAGGGGACGGGGACGGTTCAGGGTCCAGGTGAGGGTACGACAACGCTCTAGGGGGAGCGTACGTGTGAGGGCGCGGGTTAGTGTCAGCGTACGGGTTAGGATTAGGGGACGGCTGAGGGTCAGGCTTCGGGGAAGGGTTAGGGTTAGTGTTTGGGCTAGGGTTAGGGTTAGGGGACGGGGACGGTTCAGGGTCGAGGTGAGGGTACGACAACGCTCTAGGGGGAGCGTACGTGTGAGGGCGCGGGTTAGTGTCAGCGTACGGGTTAGGATTAGGGGACGGCTGAGGGTCAGGATTCGGGGAAGGGTTAGGGTTAGGGTTCGGGCTAGGGTTAGGTTTAGGGGACAGGGACGGTTTACGGTCCAGGTGAGGGTACGACAACGCTCTAGGGGGAGCGTACGTGTGAGGGCGCGGGTTAGTGTCAGCGTATGGGTTAGGATTAGGGGACGGCTGAGGGTCAGGCTTCGGGGAAGGGTTAGGGTTAGGGTTCGGGCTAGGGTTAGGGTTAGGGTACGGGGAGGGTTTAGGGTCCAGGTTAGGGTACGACAACGCTCTAGGGGGAGCGTACGTGTGAGGGCGCGGGTTAGTGTCAGCGTACGGGTTAGGATTAGGGGACGGCTGAGGGTCAGGCTTCCGGGAAGGGTTAGGGTTAGGGTTTGGGCTAGGGTTAGGGTTAGGGGACGGGGATGGTTCAGGGTCCAGGTGAGGGTACGACAACGCTCTAGGGGGAGCGTACGTGTGAGGGCGCGGGTTAGTGTCAGCGTACGGGTTAGGATTAGGGGACGGCTGAGGGTCAGGCTTCGGGGAAGGGTTAGGGTTAGGGTTCGGGCTAGGGTTAGGGTTAGGGGACGGGGACGGTTCAGGGTCCAGGTGAGGGTACGACAACGCTCTAGGGGGAGCGAACGTGTGAGGGCGCGGGTTAGTGTCAGCGTACGGGTTAGGATTAGGGGACGGGTGAGGGTCAGGCTTCGGGGAAGGGTTAGGGTTAGGGTTCGGGCTAGGGTTAGGGTTAGGGGAAGGGGACGGTTCAGGGTCCAGGTGAGGGTACGACAACGCTCTAGGGGGAGCGTACGTGTGAGGGCGCGGGTTAGTGTCAGCATACGGGTTAGGATTAGGGGACGGCTGAGGGTCAGGCTTCGGGGAAGGGTTAGGGTTAGGGTTCGGGCTAGGGTTAGGGTTAGGGGACGGGGACGGTTTAGGGTCCAGGTGAGGGTACGACAACGCTCTAGGGGGAGCATACGTGTGAGGGCGTGGGTTAGTGTCAGCGTACGGGTTAGGATTAGGGGACGGCTGAGGGTCAGGCTTCGGGGAAGGGTTAGGGTTAGGGTTCGGGCTAGGGTTAGGGTTAGGGGACGGGGACGGTTCAGGGTCCAGGTGAGGGCACGACAACGCTCTAGGGGGAGCGTACGTGTGAGGGCGCGGGTTAGTGTCAGCGTACGGGTTAGGATTAGGGGACGGGTGAGGGTCAGGCTTTGGGGAAGGGTTAGGGTTAGTGTTCGGGCTAGGGTTAGGGTTAGGGGACGGGGACGGTTCAGGGTCCAGGTGAGGGTACGACAACGCTCTAGGGGGAGCGTACGTGTGAGGGCGTGGGTTAGTGTCAGCGTGCGGGTTAGGATTAGGGGACGGCTGAGGGTCAGGCTTCGGGGAAGGGTTAGGGTTAGGGTTCGGGCTAGGGTTAGGGTTAGGGGACGGGGACGGTTCAGGGTCCAGGTGAGGGTACGACAACGCTCTAGGGGGAGCGTACGTGTGAGGGCGCGGGTTAGTGTCAGCGTACGGGTTAGGATTAGGGGACGGCTGAGTGTCAGGATTCGGGGAAGGGTTAGGGTTAGGGTTCGGGCTAGGGTTAGGGTTAGGGGACGGGGACGGTTTAGGGTCCAGGTGAGGGTACGACAACGCTCTAGGGGGAGCGTACGTGTGAGGGCGCGGGTTAGTGTCAGCGTACGGGTTAGGATTAGGGGACGGCTGAGGGTCAGGCTTCGGGGAAGGGTTAGGGTTAGGGTTCGGGCTAGGGTTAGGGTTAGGGTACGGGGAGGGTTTAGGGTCCATGTTAGGGTACGACAACGCTCTAGGGGGAGCGTACGTGTGAGGGCGCGGATTAGTGTCAGCGTACGTGTTAGGATTAGGGGACGGCTGAGGGTCAGGCTTCCGGGAAGGGTTAGGGTTAGGGTTTGGGCTAGGGTTAGGGTTAGGGGACGGGGACGGTTCAGGGTCCAGGTGAGGGTACGACAACGCTCTAGGGGGAGCGTACGTGTGAGGGCGCGGGTTAGTGTCAGCGTACGGGTTAGGATTAGGGGACGGCTGAGGGTCAGGCTTCGGGGAATGGTTAGGGTTAGGGTTCGGGCTAGGGTTAGCGTTAGGGGACGGGGACGGTTCAGGGTCCAGGTGAGGGTACGACAACGCTCTAGGGGGAGCGTACGTGTGAGGGCGCGGGTTAGTGTCAGCGTACGGGTTAGGATTAGGGGACGGCTGAGGGTCAGGCTTCGGGGAAGGGTTAGGGTTAGGGTTCGGGCTAGGGTTAGGGTTAGGGTACGGGGAGGGTTTAGGGTCCAGGTTAGGGTACGACAACGCTCTAGGGGGAGCGTACGTGTGAGGGCGCGGGTTAGTGTCAGCGTACGGGTTAGGATTAGGGGACGGCTGAGGGTCAGGCTTCCGGGAAGGGTTAGGGTTAGGGTTTGGGCTAGGGTTAGGGTTAGGGTTAGGGGACGGTTCAGGGTCCAGGTGAGGGTACGACAACGCTCTAGGGGGAGCGTACGTGTGAGGGCGCGGGTTAGTGTCAGCGTACGGGTTAGGATTAGGGGACGGCTGAGGGTCAGGCTTCGGGGAAGGGTTAGGGTTAGGGTTCGGGCTAGGGTTAGGGTTAGGGGACGGGGACGGTTCAGGGTCCAGGTGAGGGTACGACAACGCTCTAGGGGGAGCGAACGTGTGAGGGCGCGGGTTAGTGTCAGCGTACGGGTTAGGATTAGGGGACGGGTGAGGGTCAGGCTTCGGGGAAGGGTTAGGGTTAGGGTTCGGGCTAGGGTTAGGGTTAGGGGAAGGGGACGGTTCAGGGTCCAGGTGAGGGTACGACAACGCTCTAGGGGGAGCGTACGTGTGAGGGCGCGGGTTAGTGTCAGCATACGGGTTAGGATTAGGGGACGGCTGAGGGTCAGGCTTCGGGGAAGGGTTAGGTTTAGGGTTCGGGCTAGGGTTAGGGTTAGGGGACGGGGACGGTTTAGGGTCCAGGTGAGGGTACGACAACGCTCTAGGGGGAGCATACGTGTGAGGGCGTGGGTTAGTGTCAGCGTACGGGTTAGGATTAGGGGACGGCTGAGGGTCAGGCTTCGGGGAAGGGTTAGGGTTAGGGTTCGGGCTAGGGTTAGGGTTAGGGGACGGGGACGGTTCAGGGTCCAGGTGAGGGCACGACAACGCTCTAGGGGGAGCGTACGTGTGAGGGCGCGGGTTAGTGTCAGCGTACGGGTTAGGATTAGGGGACGGCTGAGGGTCAGGCTTCGGGGAAGGGTTAGGGTTAGGGTTCGGGCTAGGGTTAGGGTTAGGGGACGGGGACGGTTTAGGGTCCAGGTGAGGGTACGACAACGCTCTAGCGGGAGCGTACATGTGAGGGCGCGGGTTAGTGTCAGCGTACGGGTTAGGATTAGGGGACGGCTGAGGGTCAGGCTTCGGGGAAGGGTTAGTGTTAGGGTTCGGGCTAGGGTTAGCGTTAGGGGACGGGGACGGTTCAGGGTCCAGGTGAGGATGTGACAACACTCTAGGGGGAGCGTACGTGTGAGGGCGCGGGTTAGTGTCAGAGTACGGGTTACGATTAGGGGAAGGCTGAGGGTCAGGCTTCGGGGAAGGGTTAGGGTTAGGGTTCGGGCTAGGGTTAGGGTTAGGGGACGGGGACGGTTCAGGGTCCAGGTGAGGGTACTACAACGCTCTAGGGGGAGCGTACGTGTGAGGGCGCGGGTTAGTGTCAGCGTACGGGTTAGGATTAGGGGACGGCTGAGGGTCAGGCTTCGGGGAAGGGTTAGGGTTAGGGTTCGGGCTAGGGTTAGGGTTAGGGGACGGGGACGGTTCAGGGTCCAGGTGAGGGTACGACAACGCTCTAGGGGGAGCGTACGTGTGAGGGCGCGGGTTAGTGTCAGCGTACGGGTTAGGATTAGGGGACGGCTGAGGGTCAGGCTTCGGGGAAGGGTTAGGGTTAGGGTTCGGGCTAGGGTTAGGGTTAGGGGACGGGGACGGTTCAGGGTCCAGGTGAGGGTACGACAACGCTCTAGGGAGAGCGTACGTGTGAGGGCGCGGGTAAGTGTCAGCGTACGGGTTAGGATTAGGGGACGGCTGAGGGTCAGGCTTCGGGGAAGGGTTAGGGTAAGGGTTCGGGCTAGGGTTAGGGTGAGGGGATGGGTACGGTTCAGGGTCCAGGTGAGGGTACGACAGCGCTCTAGGGGGAGCGTACGTGTGAGGGCGCGGGTTAGTGTCAGCGTACGGGTTAGGATTAGGGAACGGCTGAGGGTCAGGCTTCGGGGAAGTGTTAGGGTTAGGGTTCGGGCTAGGGTTAGGGTTAGGGGACGGGACGGTTTAGGGTCCAGTTGAGGGTACGGCAACGCTTTAGGGGGAGCGTACGTGTGAGGGCGTGGGTTAGTGTCAGCGTACGGGTTAGGATTAGGGGATGGGTGAGGGTCAGGCTTCGGGAAGGTTTAGGGTTAGTGTTCGGGCTAGGGTTAGGGTTAGGGGACGGGGACGGTTTAGGGTCCAGGTGAGGGTACGACAACGCTTTAGGGGGAGCGTACGTGAGAGGGCGCGGGTTAGTGTCAGCGTAAGGTTTAGGATTAGGGGACGGGTGAGGTTCAGGCTTCGGGGAAGGGTTAGGGTTAGTGTTCGGGCTAGGGTTAGGGTTACGGGACGGGGACGGTTTAGGGTCCAGGTGAGGGTACGAGAACGCTTTAGGGGGAGCGTACGTGTGAGGGCGCGGGTTAGTGTCATCGTACGGTTTAGGATTAGGGGACGGGTGAGGGTCAGGCTTCGGGGAAGGGTTAGGGTTAGGGTTCGGGCTAGGGTTAGGTTTAGGGGACGGGGACGGTTTAGGGTCCAGGTGAGGGTACGACAACGCTCTAGGGGGAGCGTACGTGTGAGGGCGCGGGTTAGTGTCAGCGTACGGGTTAGGATTAGGGGACGGCTGAGGGTCAGGCTTCGGGGAAGGATTAGGGTTAGGGTTCGGGCTAGGGTTAGGGTTAGGGGACGGGGACGGTTCAGGGTCCAGGTGAGGGCACGACAACGCTCTAGGGGGAGCGTACGTGTGAGGGCGTGGGTTAGTGTCAGCGTACGGGTTAGGATTAGGGGACGGGTGAGGGTCAGGCTTCGGGGAAGGGTTAGGGTTAGGGTTCGGGCTAGGGTTAGGGTTATGGGACGGGGACGGTTTAGGGTCCAGGTGAGGGTACGACAACGCTCTAGCGGGAGCGTACATGTGAGGGCGCGGGTTAGTGTCAGCGTACGGGTTAGGATTAGGGGACGGCTGAGGGTCAGGCTTCGGGGAAGGGTTAGGGTTAGGGTTCGGGCTAGGGTTAGCGTTAGGGGACGGGGACGGTTCAGGGTCCAGGTGAGGATGTGACAACACTCTAGGGGGAGCGTACGTGTGAGGGCGCGGGTTAGTGTCAGAGTACGGGTTACGATTAGGGGACGGCTGAGGGTCAGGCTTCGGGGAAGGGTTAGGGTTAGGGTTCGGGCTAGGGTTAGGGTTAGGGGACGGGGACGGTTCAGGGTCCAGGTGAGGGTACTACAACGCTCTAGGGGGAGCGTACGTGTGAGGGCGCGGGTTAGTGTCAGCGTACGGGTTAGGATTAGGGGACGGCTGAGGGTCAGGCTTCGGGGAAGGGTTAGGGTTAGGGTTCGGGCTAGGGTTAGGGTTAGGGGACGGGGACGGTTCAGGGTCCAGGTGAGGGTACGACAACGCTCTAGGGGGAGCGTACGTGTGAGGGCGCGGGTTAGTGTCAGCGTACGGGTTAGGATTAGGGGACGGCTGAGGGTCAGGCTTCGGGGAAGGGTTAGGGTTAGGGTTCGGGCTAGGGTTAGGGTTAGGGGACGGGGACGGTTCAGGGTCCAGGTGAGGGTACGACAACGCTCTAGGGAGAGCGTACGTGTGAGGGCGCGGGTAAGTGTCAGCGTACGGGTTAGGATTAGGGGACGGCTGAGGGTCAGGCTTCGGGGAAGGGTTAGGGTAAGGGTTCGGGCTAGGGTTAGGGTTAGGGGATGGGTACGGTTCAGGGTCCAGGTGAGGGTACGACAGCGCTCTAGGGGGAGCGTACGTGTGAGGGCGCGGGTTAGTGTCAGCGTACGGGTTAGGATTAGGGAACGGCTGAGGGTCAGGCTTCGGGGAAGTGTTAGGGTTAGGGTTCGGGCTAGGGTTAGGGTTAGGGGACGGGACGGTTTAGGGTCCAGTTGAGGGTACGGCAACGCTTTAGGGGGAGCGTACGTGTGAGGGCGTGGGTTAGTGTCAGCGTACGGGTTAGGATTAGGGGATGGGTGAGGGTCAGGCTTCGGGAAGGTTTAGGGTTAGTGTTCGGGCTAGGGTTAGGGTTAGGGGACGGGGACGGTTTAGGGTCCAGGTGAGGGTACGACAACGCTTTAGGGGGAGCGTACATGAGAGGGCGCGGGTTAGTGTCAGCGTACGGTTTAGGATTAGGGGACGGGTGAGGTACAGGCTTCGGGGAAGGGTTAGGGTTAGTGTTCGGGCTAGGGTTAGGGTTACGGGACGGGGACGGTTTAGGGTCCAGGTGAGGGTACGAGAACGCTTTAGGGGGAGCGTACGTGTGAGGGCGCGGGTTAGTGTCATCGTACGGTTTAGGATTAGGGGACGGGTGAGGGTCAGGCTTCGGGGAAGGGTTAGGGTTAGGGTTCGGGCTAGGGTTAGGTTTAGGGGACGGGGACGGTTTAGGGTCCAGGTGAGGTTACGACAACGCTTTAGGGGGAGCGTACGGGTGAGGGCGTGCGTTAGTGTCAGCGTACGGTTTAGGATTGTGGACGGATGAGGGTCAGGCTTCGGGGAAGGTTTAGGGTTAGGGTTCGGGCTAGGGTTAGGGTTAGGGGACGGAGACGGTTTAGGATCCAGGTGAGGGTACGACAACGCTTTAGGGGGAGCGTACGTGTGAGGGCGCGGGTTAGTGTCAGCGTACGGGTTAGGATTAGGGGACGGCTGAGGGTCAGGCTTCGGGGAAGGGTTAGGGTTAGGGTTCGGGCTAGGGTTAGGGTTAGGGGACGGGGACGGTTCAGGGTCCAGGTGAGGGCACGACAACGCTCTAGGGGGAGCGTACGTGTGAGGGCGCGGGTTAGTGTCAGCGTACGGGTTAGGATTAGGGGACGGGTGAGGGTCAGGCTTTGGGGAAGGGTTAGGGTTAGTGTTCGGGCTAGGGTTAGGGTTAGGGGACGGGGACGGTTCAGGGTCCAGGTGAGGGTACGACAACGCTCTAGGGGGAGCGTACGTGTGAGGGCGTGGGTTAGTGTCAGCGTGCGGGTTAGGATTAGGGGACGGCTGAGGGTCAGGCTTCGGGGAAGGGTTAGGGTTAGGGTTCGGGCTAGGGTTAGGGTTAGGGGACGGGGACGGTTCAGGGTCCAGGTGACGGTACGACAACGCTCTAGGGGGAGCGTACGTGTGAGGGCGCGGGTTAGTGTCAGCGTACGGGTTAGGATTAGGGGACGGCTGAGGGTCAGGATTCGGGGAAGGGTTAGGGTTAGGGTTCGGGCTAGGGTTAGGGTTAGGGGACGGGGACGGTTTAGGGTCCAGGTGAGGGTACGACAACGCTCTAGGGGGAGCGTACGTGTGAGGGCGCGGGTTAGTGTCAGCGTACGGGTTAGGATTAGGGGACGGCTGAGGGTCAGGCTTCGGGGAAGGGTTAGGGTTAGGGTTCGGGCTAGGGTTAGGGTTAGGGTACGGGGAGGGTTTAGGGTCCATGTTAGGGTACGACAACGCTCTAGGGGGAGCGTACGTGTGAGGGCGCGGATTAGTGTCAGCGTACGTGTTAGGATTAGGGGACGGCTGAGGGTCAGGCTTCCGGGAAGGGTTAGGGTTAGGGTTTGGGCTAGGGTTAGGGTTAGGGGACGGGGACGGTTCAGGGTCCAGGTGAGGGTACGACAACGCTCTACGGGGAGCGTACGTGTGAGGGCACGGGTTAGTGTCAGCGTACGGGTTAGGATTAGGGGACGGCTGAGGGTCAGGCTTCGGGGAATGGTTAGGGTTAGTGTTTGGGCTAGGGTTAGGGTTAGGGGACGGGGACGGTTCAGGGTCGAGGTGAGGGTACGACAACGCTCTAGGGGGAGCGTACGTGTGAGGGCGCGGGTTAGTGTCAGCGTACGGGTTAGGATTAGGGGACGGCTGAGGGTCAGGATTCGGGGAAGGGTTAGGGTTAGGGTTTGGGCTAGGGTTAGGTTTAGGGGACGGGGACGGTTTAGGGTCCAGGTGAGGGTACGACAACGCTCTAGGGGGAGCGTACGTGTGAGGGCGCGGGTTAGTGTCAGCGTACGGGTTAGGATTAGGGGACGGCTGAGGGTCAGGCTTCGGGGAAGGGTTAGGGTTAGGGTTCGGGCTAGGGTTAGGGTTAGGGTACGGGGAGGGTTTAGGGTCCAGGTTAGGGTACGACAACGCTCTAGGGGGAGCGTACGTGTGAGGGCGCGGGTTAGTGTCAGCGTACGGGTTAGGATTAGGGGACGGCTGAGGGTCAGGCTTCCGGGAAGGGTTAGGGTTAGGGTTTGGGCTAGGGTTAGGGTTAGGGTTAGGGGACGGTTCAGGGTCCAGGTGAGGGTACGACAACGCTCTAGGGGGAGCGTACGTGTGAGGGCGCGGGTTAGTGTCAGCGTACGGGTTAGGATTAGGGGACGGCTGAGGGTCAGGCTTCGGGGAAGGGTTAGGGTTAGGGTTCGGGCTAGGGTTAGGGTTAGGGGACGGGGACGGTTCAGGGTCCAGGTGAGGGTACGACAACGCTCTAGGGGGAGCGAACGTGTGAGGGCGCGGGTTAGTGTCAGCGTACGGGTTAGGATTAGGGGACAGCTGAGGGTCAGGCTTCGGGGAAGCGTTAGGGTTAGGGTTCGGGCTAGGGTTAGGGTTAGGGGAAGGGGACGGTTCAGGGTCCAGGTGAGGGTACGACAACGCTCTAGGGGGAGCGTACGTGTGAGGGCGCGGGTTAGTGTCAGCATACGGGTTAGGATTAGGGGACGGCTGAGGGTCAGGCTTCGTGGAAGGGTTAGGTTTAGGGTTCGGGCTAGGGTTAGGGTTAGGGGACGGGGACGGTTTAGGGTCCAGGTGAGGGTACGACAACGCTCTAGGGGGAGCATACGTGTGAGGGCGTGGGTTAGTGTCAGCGTACGGGTTAGGATTAGGGGACGGCTGAGGGTCAGGCTTCGGGGAAGGGTTAGGGTTAGGGTTCGGGCTAGGGTTAGGGTTAGGGGACGGGGACGGTTCAGGGTCCAGGTGAGGGCACGACAACGCTCTAGGGGGAGCGTACGTGTGAGGGCGCGGGTTAGTGTCAGCGTACGGGTTAGGATTAGGGGACGGGTGAGGGTCAGGCTTTGGGGAAGGGTTAGGGTTAGTGTTCGGGCTAGGGTTAGGGTTAGGGGACGGGGACGGTTCAGGGTCCAGGTGAGGGTACGACAACGCTCTAGGGGGAGCGTACGTGTGAGGGCGTGGGTTAGTGTCAGCGTACGGGTTAGGATTAGGGGACGGCTGAGGGTCAGGCTTCGGGGAAGGGTTAGGGTTAGGGTTCGGCCTAGGGTTAGGGTTAGGGGACGGGGACGGTTCAGGGTCCAGGTGAGGGTACGACAACGCTCTAGAGGGAGCGTACGTGTGAGGGCGCGGGTTAGTGTCAGCGTACGGGTTAGGATTAGGGGACGGCTGAGGGTCAGGCTTCGGGGAAGTGTTAGGGTTAGGGTTCGGGCTAGGGTTAGGGTTAGGGGACGGGACGGTTTAGGGTCCAGTTGAGGGTACGGCAACGCTTTAGGGGGAGCGTACGTGTGAGGGCGTGGGTTAGTGTCAGCGTACGGGTTAGGATTAGGGGATGGGTGAGGGTCAGGCTTCGGGAAGGTTTAGGGTTAGTGTTCGGGCTAGGGTTAGGGTTAGGGGACGGGGACGGTTTAGGGTCCAGGTGAGGGTACGACAACGCTTTAGGGGGAGCGTACGTGAGAGGGCGCGGGTTAGTGTCAGCGTACGGTTTAGGATTAGGGGACGGGTGAGGTTCAGGCTTCGGGGAAGGGTTAGGGTTAGTGTTCGGGCTAGGGTTAGGGTTACGGGACGGGGACGGTTTAGGGTCCAGGTGAGGGTACGAGAACGCTTTAGGGGGAGCGTACGTGTGAGGGCGCGGGTTAGTGTCATCGTACGGTTTAGGATTAGGGGACGGGTGAGGGTCAGGCTTCGGGGAAGGGTTAGGGTTAGGGTTCGGGCTAGGGTTAGGTTTAGGGGACGGGGACGGTTTAGGGTCCAGGTGAGGTTACGACAACGCTTTAGGGGGAGCGTACGGGTGAGGGCGTGCGTTAGTGTCAGCGTACGGTTTAGGATTGTGGACGGATGAGGGTCAGGCTTCGGGGAAGGTTTAGGGTTAGGGTTCGGGCTAGGGTTAGGGTTAGGGGACGGAGACGGTTTAGGATCCAGGTGAGGGTACGACAACGCTTTAGGGGGAGCGTACGTGTGAGGGCGCGGGTTAGTGTCAGCGTACGGGTTAGGTTTAGGGGACGGGTGAGGGTCAGGCTTCGGGGAAGGGTTAGGGTTAGGGTTCGGGCTAGGGTTAGGGTTAGGGGATGGGGACGGTTTAGGGTCCAGGTGAGGGTACGACAACGCTCTAGGGGGAGCGTACGTGTGAGGGCGCGGTTTAGTGTCAGCGTACGGGTTAGGATTAGGGGACGGCTGAGGGTCAGGCTTCGGGCAAGGGTTAGGGTTAGGGTTCGGGCTAGGGTTAGGGTTAGGGGACGGGGACGGTTTAGGGTCCAGGTGGGGGTACGACAACCCTCTAGGGGGAGCGTACGTGTGAGGGCGTGGGTTAGTGTCAGCGTACGGGTTAGGATTAGGGGACGGCTGAGGGTCAGGCTTCGGGGAAGGGTTAGGGTTAGGGTTCGGGCTAGGGTTAGGGTTAGGGGACGGGGACGGTTCAGGGTCCAGGTGAGGGTACGACAACGCTCTAGGGGGAGCGTACGTGTGAGGGCGCGGGTTAGTGTCAGCGTACGGGTTAGGATTAGGGGACGGCTGAGGGTCAGGCTTCGGGGAAGGATTAGGGTTAGGGTTCGGGCTAGGGTTAGGGTTAGGGGACGGGGACGGTTCAGGGTCCAGGTGAGGGCACGACAACGCTCTAGGGGGAGCGTACGTGTGAGGGCGTGGGTTAGTGTCAGCGTACGGGTTAGGATTAGGGGACGGGTGAGGGTCAGGCTTCGGGGAAGGGTTAGGGTTAGGGTTCGGGCTAGGGTTAGGGTTAGGGGACGGGGACGGTTTAGGGTCCAGGTGAGGGTACGACAACGCTCTAGCGGGAGCGTACATGTGAGGGCGCGGGTTAGTGTCAGCGTACGGGTTAGGATTAGGGGACGGCTGAGGGTCAGGCTTCGGGGAAGGGTTAGGGTTAGGGTTCGGGCTAGGGTTAGCGTTAGGGGACGGGGACGGTTCAGGGTCCAGGTGAGGATGTGACAACACTCTAGGGGGAGCGTACGTGTGAGGGCGCGGGTTAGTGTCAGAGTACGGGTTACGATTAGGGGACGGCTGAGGGTCAGGCTTCGGGGAAGGGTTAGGGTTAGGGTTCGGGCTAGGGTTAGGGTTAGGGGACGGGGACGGTTCAGGGTCCAGGTGAGGGTACTACAACGCTCTAGGGGGAGCGTACGTGTGAGGGCGCGGGTTAGTGTCAGCGTACGGGTTAGGATTAGGGGACGGCTGAGGGTCAGGCTTCGGGGAAGGGTTAGGGTTAGGGTTCGGGCTAGGGTTAGGGTTAGGGGACGGGGACGGTTCAGGGTCCAGGTGAGGTTACGACAACGCTCTAGGGGGAGCGTACGTGTGAGGGCGCGGGTTAGTGTCAGCGTACGGGTTAGGATTAGGGGACGGCTGAGGGTCAGGCTTCGGGGAAGGGTTAGGGTTAGGGTTCGGGCTAGGGTTAGGGTTAGGGGACGGGGACGGTTCAGGGTCCAGGTGAGGGTACGACAACGCTCTAGGGAGAGCGTACGTGTGAGGGCGCGGGTAAGTGTCAGCGTACGGGTTAGGATTAGGGGACGGCTGAGGGTCAGGCTTCGGGGAAGGGTTAGGGTAAGGGTTCGGGCTAGGGTTAGGGTTAGGGGATGGGTACGGTTCAGGGTCCAGGTGAGGGTACGACAGCGCTCTAGGGGGAGCGTACGTGTGAGGGCGCGGGTTAGTGTCAGCGTACGGGTTAGGATTAGGGAACGGCTGAGGGTCAAGCTTCGGGGAAGTGTTAGGGTTAGGGTTCGGGCTAGGGTTAGGGTTAGGGGACGGGAAGGTTTAGGGTCCAGTTGAGGGTACGGCAACGCTTTAGGGGGAGCGTACGTGTGAGGGCGTGGGTTAGTGTCAGCGTACGGGTTAGGATTAGGGGATGGGTGAGGGTCAGGCTTCGGGAAGGTTTAGGGTTAGTGTTCGGGCTAGGGTTAGGGTTAGGGGACGGGGACGGTTTAGGGTCCAGGTGAGGGTACGACAACGCTTTAGGGGGAGCGTACGTGAGAGGGCGCGGGTTAGTGTCAGCGTACGGTTTAGGATTAGGGGACGGGTGAGGTTCAGGCTTCGGGGAAGGGTTAGGGTTAGTGTTCGGGCTAGGGTTAGGGTTACGGGACGGGGACGGTTTAGGGTCCAGGTGAGGGTACGAGAACGCTTTAGGGGGAGCGTACGTGTGAGGGCGCGGGTTAGTGTCATCGTACGGTTTAGGATTAGGGGACGGGTGAGGGTCAGGCTTCGGGGAAGGGTTAGGGTTAGGGTTCGGGCTAGGGTTAGGTTTAGGGGACGGGGACGGTTTAGGGTCCAGGTGAGGTTACGACAACGCTTTAGGGGGAGCGTACGGGTGAGGGCGTGCGTTAGTGTCAGCGTACGGTTTAGGATTGTGGACGGATGAGGGTCAGGCTTCGGGGAAGGTTTAGGGTTAGGGTTCGGGCTAGGGTTAGGGTTAGGGGACGGAGACGGTTTAGGATCCAGGTGAGGGTACGACAACGCTTTAGGGGGAGCGTACGTGTGAGGGCGCGGGTTAGTGTCAGCGTACGGGTTAGGATTAGGGGACGGGTGAGGGTCAGGCTTCGGGGAAGGGTTAGGGTTAGGGTTCGGGCTAGGGTTAGGGTTAGGGGATGGGGACGGTTTAGGGTCCAGGTGAGGGTACGACAACGCTCTAGGGGGAGCGTACGTGTGAGGGCGCGGGTTAGTGTCAGCGTACGGGTTAGGATTAGGGGACGGCTGAGGGTCAGGCTTCGGGGAAGGGTTAGGGTTAGGGTTCGGGCTAGGGTTAGGGTTAGGGGACGGGGACGGTTTAGGGTCCAGGTGGGGGTACGACAACGCTCTAGGGGGAGCGTACGTGTGAGGGCGCGGGTTAGTGTCAGCGTACGGGTTAGGATTAGGGGACGGCTGAGGGTCAGGCTTCGGGGAAGGGTTAGGGTTAGGGTTCGGGCTAGGGTTAGGGTTAGGGGACGGGGACGGTTCAGGGTCCAGGTGAGGGTACGACAACGCTCTAGGGGGAGCGTACGTGTGAGGGCGCGGGTTAGTGTCAGCGTACGGGTTAGGATTAGGGGACGGCTGAGGGTCAGGCTTCGGGGAAGGTTTAGGTTTAGTGTTTGGGCTAGGGTTAGGGTTAGGGGACGGGGACGGTTCAGGGTCGAGGTGAGGGTACGACAACGCTCTAGGGGGAGCGTACGTGTGAGGGCGCGGGTTAGTGTCAGCGTACGTGTTAGGATTAGGGGACGGCTGAGGGTCAGGATTCGGGGAAGGGTTAGGGTTAGGGTTAAGGCTAGGGTTAGGGTTAGGGGACGGGGACGGTTTAGGGTCCAGGTGAGGGTACGACAACGCTCTAGGGGGAGCGTACGTGTGAGGGCGCGGGTTAGTGTCAGCGTACGGGTTAGGATTAGGGGACGGCTGAGGGTCAGGCTTCGGGGAAGGGTTAGGGTTAGGGTTCGGGCTAGGGTTAGGGTTAGGGTACGGGGAGGGTTTAGGGTCCATGTTAGGGTACGACAACGCTCTAGGGGGAGCGTACGTGTGATGGCGCGGGTTAGTGTCAGCGTACGGGTTAGGATTAGGGGACGGCTGAGGGTCAGGCTTCCGGGAAGGGTTAGGGTTAGGGTTTGGGCTAGGGTTAGGGTTAGGGGACGGGGACGGTTCAGGGTCCAGGTGAGGGTATGACAACGCTCTAGGGGGAGCGTACGTGTGAGGGCGCGGGTTAGTGTCAGCGTACGGGTTAGGATTAGGGGACGGCTGAGGGTCAGGCTTCGGGGAAGGGTTAGGGTTAGGGTTCGGGCTAGGGTTAGGTTTAGGGGACGGGGACGGTTTAGGGTCCAGGTGAGGGTACGACAACGCTCTAGGGGGAGCGTACGTGTGAGGGCGCGGGTTAGTGTCAGCGTACGGGTTAGGATTAGGGGACGGCTGAGGGTCAGGCTTCCGGGAAGGGTTAGGGTTAGGGTTTGGGCTAGGGTTAGGGTTAGGGGACGGGGATGGTTCAGGGTCCAGGTGAGGGTACGACAACGCTCTAGGGGGAGCGTACGTGTGAGGGCGCGGGTTAGTGTCAGCGTACGGGTTAGGATTAGGGGACGGCTGAGGGTCAGGCTTCGGGGAAGGGTTAGGGTTAGGGTTCGGGCTAGGGTTAGGGTTAGGGGACGGGGACGGTTCAGGGTCCAGGTGAGGGTACGACAACGCTCTAGGGGGAGCGAACGTGTGAGGGCGCGGGTTAGTGTCAGCGTACGGGTTAGGATTAGGGGACGGGTGAGGGTCAGGCTTCGGGGAAGGGTTAGGGTTAGGGTTCGGGCTAGGGTTAGGGTTAGGGGAAGGGGACGGTTCAGGGTCCAGGTGAGGGTACGACAACGCTCTAGGGGGAGCGTACGTGTGAGGGCGCGGGTTAGTGTCAGCATACGGGTTAGGATTAGGGGACGGCTGAGGGTCAGGCTTCGGGGAAGGGTTAGGGTTAGGGTTCGGGCTAGGGTTAGGGTTAGGGGACGGGGACGGTTTAGGGTCCAGGTGAGGGTACGACAACGCTCTAGGGGGAGCATACGTGTGAGGGCGTGGGTTAGTGTCAGCGTACGGGTTAGGATTAGGGGACGGCTGAGGGTCAGGCTTCGGGGAAGGGTTAGGGTTAGGGTTCGGGCTAGGGTTAGGGTTAGGGGACGGGGACGGTTCAGGGTCCAGGTGAGGGCACGACAACGCTCTAGGGGGAGCGTACGTGTGAGGGCGCGGGTTAGTGTCAGCGTACGGGTTAGGATTAGGGGACGGGTGAGGGTCAGGCTTTGGGGAAGGGTTAGGGTTAGTGTTCGGGCTAGGGTTAGGGTTAGGGGACGGGGACGGTTCAGGGTCCAGGTGAGGGTACGACAACGCTCTAGGGGGAGCGTACGTGTGAGGGCGTGGGTTAGTGTCAGCGTGCGGGTTAGGATTAGGGGACGGCTGAGGGTCAGGCTTCGGGGAAGGGTTAGGGTTAGGGTTCGGGCTAGGGTTAGGGTTAGGGGACGGGGACGGTTCAGGGTCCAGGTGAGGGTACGACAACGCTCTAGGGGGAGCGTACGTGTGAGGGCGCGGGTTAGTGTCAGCGTACGGGTTAGGATTAGGGGACGGCTGAGGGTCAGACTTCGGGGAAGGGTTAGGGTTAGGGTACGGGCTAGGGTTAGGGTTATGGGACGGGGACGGTTTAGGGTCCAGGTGAGGGTACGACAACGCTCTGGGGGAGCGTACGTGTGAGGGCGCGGGTTAGTGTCAGCGTACGGGTTAGGATTAGGGGACGGCTGAGGGTCAGGCTTCGGGGAAGGATTAGGGTTAGGGTTCGGGCTAGGGTTAGGGTTAGGGGACGGGGACGGTTCAGGGTCCAGGTGAGGGCACGACAACGCTCTAGGGGGAGCGTACGTGTGAGGGCGCGCGTTAGTGTCAGCGTACGGGTTAGGATTAGGGGACGGCTGAGGGTCAGGCTTCGGGGAAGGGTTAGGGTTAGGGTTCGGGCTAGGGTTAGGGTTAGGGGACGGGGACGGTTTAGGGTCCAGGTGAGGGTACGACACCGCTCTAGCGGGAGCGTACGTGTGAGGGCGCGGGTTAGTGTCAGCGTACGGGTTAGGATTAGGGGACGGCTGAGGGTCAGGCTTCGGGGAAGGGTTAGGGTTAGGGTTCAGGCTAGGGTTAGCGTTAGGGGACGGGGACGGTTCAGGGTCCAGGTGAGGGTGTGACAACACTCTAGGGGGAGCGTACGTGTGAGGGCGCGGGTTAGTGTCAGCGTACGGGTTAGGATTAGGGGACGGGTGAGGGTCAGGCTTCGGGGAAGGGTTAGGGTTAGGGTTCGGGCTAGGGTTAGGGTTAGGGGACGGGGACGGTTCAGGGTCCAGGTGAGGGTACTACAACGCTCTAGGGGGAGCGTACGTGTGAGGGCACGGGTTAGTGTCAGCGTACGGGTTAGGATTAGGGGACGGCTGAGGGTCAGGCTTCGGGGAAGGGTTAGGGTTAGGGTTCGGGCTAGGGTTAGGGTTAGGGGACGGGGACGGTTCAGGGTCCAGGTGAGGGTACGACAACGCTCTAGGGGGAGCGTACGTGTGAGGGCGCGGGTTAGTGTCAGCGTACGGGTTAGGCTTGGGGGACGGCTGAGGGTCAGGCTTCGGGGAAGGGTTAGGGTTAGGGTTCGGGCTAGAGATAGGGTTAGGGGACGGGGAGGGTTTAGGGTCCAGGTGAGGGTACGACAACGCTCTAGGGGGAGCGTACGTGTGAGGGCGCGGGTTAGTGTCAGGGTACGGGTTAGGATTAGGGGACAGCTGAGGGTCAGGCTTCGGGGAAGGGTTAGGGTTAAGGTTCGGGCTAGGGTTAGGGTTACGGGACGGGGAGGGTTTAGGGTCCAGGTGAGGGTACGACAACGCTCTAGGGGGAGCGTACGTGTGAGGGCGCGGGTTAATGTCAGCGTACGGATTATGATTAGGGGACGGCTGAGGGTCAGGCTTCGGGGAAGGGTTAGGGTTAGGGTTCGGGCTAGGGTTAGGGTTAGGGGACGGGGACGGTTCAGGGTCCAGGTGAGGGTACGACAACGCTCTAGGCGGAGCGTACGTGTGAGGGCGCGGGTTAGTGTCAGCGTACGGGTTAGGATTAGGGGACGGCTGAGGGTCAGGCTTCGGGGAAGGGTTAGTGTTAGGGTTCGGGCTAGGGTTAGGGTTAGGGGACGGGGACGGTTCAGGGTCCAGGTGAGGGTACGACAACGCTCTAGGGGGAGCGTACGTGTGAGGGCGCGGGTTAGTGTCAGCGTACGGTTTAGGATTAGGGGACGGCTGAGGGTCAGGCTTCGGGGAAGGGTTAGGGTTAGGGTTCGGGCTAGGGTTAGGGTTAGGGGACGGGGATGGTTTAGGGTCCAGGTGAGGGTACGACAACGCTTTAGGGGGAGCGTACGTGTGAGGGCGTGGGTTAGTGTCAGCGTACGGGTTAGGATTAGGGGACGGGTGAGGGTCAGGCTTCGGGGAAGGGTTAGGGTTAGGGTTCGGGCTAGGGTTAGGGTTAGGGGACGGGGACGGTTTAGGGTCCAGGTGAGCGTACGACAACGCTCTAGGGGGAGCGTACGTGTGAGGGCGCGGGTTAGTGTCAGCGTAAGGATTAGGATTAGGGGACGGCTGAGGGTCAGGCTTCGGGGAAGGGTTAGGGTTAGGGTTCGGGCTAGGGTTAGGGTTAGGGGACGGGGACGGTTTAGGGTCCAGGTGAGGGTACGACAACGCTCTAGGGGGAGCGTTCGTGTGAGGGCACGGGTTAGTGTCAGCATACGGGTTAGGATTAGGGGACGGCTGAGGGTCAGGCTTCGGGGAAGGGTTAGGGTTAGGGTTCGGGCTAGGGTTAGGGTTAGGGGACGGGGACGGTTCAGGGTCGAGGTGAGGGTACGACAACGCTCTAGGGGGAGCGTACGTGTGAGGGCGCGGGTTAGTGTCAGCGTACGGGTTAGGATTAGGGGACGGCTGAGGGTCAGGCTTCGGGGAAGGGTTAGGGTTAGTGTTTGGGCTAGGGTTAGGGTTAGGGGACGGGGACGGTTCAGGGTCGAGGTGAGGGTACGACAACGCTCTAGGGGGAGCGTACGTGTGAGGGCGCGGGTTAGTGTCAGCGTACGGGTTAGGATTAGGGGACGGCTGAGGGTCAGGCTTCGGGGAAGGGTTAGGGCTAGGGTTCGGGCTAGGGTTAGGGTTAGGGGACGGGGACGGTTTAGGGTCCAGGTGAGGGTACGGCAACGCTCTAGGGGGAGCGTACGTGTGAGGGCGCGGGTTAGTGTCAGCGTACGGGTTAGGATTAGGGGACGGCTGAGGGTCAGGCTTCGGGGAAGGGTTAGGGTTAGGGTTCGGGCTAGGGTTAGCGTTAGGGGACGGGGACGGTTCAGGGTACAGGTTAGGGTATGACAACACTCTAGGGGGAGCGTAAGTGTGAGGGCGCGGGTTAGTGTCAGTGTACGGGTTAGGATTAGGGGACGGCTGAGGGTCAGGCTTCGGGGAAGGGTTAGGGTTAGGGTTCGGGCTAGGGTTAGGGTTAGGGGACGGGGACGGTTCAGGGTCCAGGTGAGGGTACGACAACGCTCTAGGGAGAGCGTACGTGTGAGGGCGCGGGTAAGTGTCAGCGTACGGGTTAGGATTAGGGGACGGCTGAGGGTCAGGCTTCGGGGAAGGGTTAGGGTTAGGGTTCGGGCTAGGGTTAGGGTTAGGGGACGGGGACGGTTTAGGGTCCAGGTGAGGGTACGACAACGCTCTAGGGGGAGCGTACGTGTGAGGGCGCGGGTTAATGTCAGCGTACGGGTTAGGATTAGGGGACGGGTGAGGGTCAGGCTTCGGGGAAGGGTTAGGGTTAGATTTCGAGCTAGGGTTAGGGTTAGTGGATGGGGACGGTTCAGGGTCCAGGTGAGGGTACGACAACGCTCTAGGGGGAGCGTACGTGTGAGGGCGCGGGTTAGTGTCAGCGTACGGGTTAGGATTAGGGGACGGCTGAGGGTCAGGCTTCGGGGAAGGGTTAGGGTTAGGGTTCGGGCTAGGGTTAGGGTTAGGGGACGGGGACGGTTCAGGGTCCAGGTGAGGGTACAACAACGCTCTAGGGGGAGCGTACGTGTGAGGGCGCGGGTAAGTGTCAGCGTAAGGGTTAGGATTAGGGGACGGCTGAGGGTCAGGCTTCGGGGAAGGGTTAGGGTTAGGGTTCGGGCTAGGGTTAGGGTTAGGGGACGGGGAGGGTTTAGGGTCCAGGTGAGGGTACGACAACGCTCTAGGGGGAGCGTACGTGTGAGGGCACGGGTTAGTGTCAGCGTACGGGTTAGGATTAGGGGACGGGTGAGGGTCAGGCTTCGGGGAAGGGTTAGGGTTAGGGTTCGGGCTAGGGTTAGGTTTAGGGGACGGGGACGGTTTAGAGTCCAGGTGAGTGTACGACAACGCTCTAGGGGGAGCGTACGTGTGAGGGCGCGGGTTAGTGTCAGCGTACGGGTTAGGGTTAGGGGACGGCTGAGTGTCAGGCTTCGGGGAAGGGTTAGGGTTAGGGTTTGGGCTAGGGTTAGGGTTAGGGGACGGGGACGGTTCAGGGTCCAGGTGAGGGTACGACAACGCTCTAGGGGGAGCGTACGTGTGAGGGCGCGGGTTAGTGTCAGCGTACGGGTTAGGATTAGGGGACGGCTGAGGGTCAGGCTTCGGGGAAGGGTTAGGGTTAGGGTTCGGGCAAGGGTTAGGGTTAGGGGACGGGGACGGTTTAGGGTCCAGGTGAGGGTACGACAACGCTCTAGGGGGAGCGTACGTGTGAGGGCGCGGGTTAGTGTCAGCGTACGGGTTAGGATTAGGGGACGGCTGAGGGTCAGGCTTCGGGGAAGGGTTAGGGTTAGGGTTCGGGCTAGGGTTAGGGTTAGGGGACGGGGACGGTTTAGGGTCCAGGTGAGGGTACGACAACGCTCTAGGGGGAGCGTACGTGTGAGGGCGCGGGTTAGGGTCAGCGTACGGGTTAGGATTAGGGGACGGCTGAGGGTCAGGCTTCGGGGAAGGGTTAGGGTTAGGGTTCGGGCTAGGGTTAGGGTTAGGGGACGGGGACGGTTTAGGGTCCAGGTGAGGGTACGACAACGCTCTAGGGGGAGCGTACGTGTGAGGGCGCGGGTTAGTGTCAGCGTACGGGTTAGGATTAGGGGACGGCTGAGGGTCAGGCTTCGGGGAAGGGTTAGGGTTAGGGTTCGGGCTAGGGTTAGGGGACGGGGACGGTTTAGGGTCCAGGTGAGGGTACGACAATGCTCTAGGGGGAGCGTACGTGTGAGGGCGCGGGTTAGTGTCAGCGTACGGGTTAGGATTAGGGGACGGCTGAGGGTCAGGCTTCGGGGAAGGGTTAGGGTTAGGGTTCGGGCTAGAGATAGGGTTAGGGGACGGGGAGGGTTTAGGGTCAAGGTGAGGGTACGACAACGCTCTAGGGGGAGCGTACGTGTGAGGGCGCGGGTTAGTGTCAGGGTACGGGTTAGGATTAGGGGACAGCTGAGGGTCAGGCTTCGGGGAAGGGTTAGGGTTACGGTTCGGGCTAGGGTTAGGGTTAGGGGACGGGGACGGTTCAGGGTCCAGGTGAGGGTACGACAACGCTCTAGGGGGAGCGTACGTGTGAGGGCGCGGGTTAGTGTCAGCGTACGGGTTAGGATTAGGGGACGGCTGAGGGTCAGGCTTCGGGGAAGGGTTAGGGTTAGGGTTCGGGCTAGGGTTAGGGTTAGGGGACGGGGACGGTTCAGGGTCCAGGTGAGGGTACGACAATGCTCTAGGGGGAGCGTACGTGTGAGGGCGCGGGTTAGTGTCAGCGTACGGGTTAGGATTAGGGGACGGCTGAGGGTCAGGCTTCGGGGAAGGGTTAGGGTTAGGGTTCGGGCTAGAGATAGGGTTAGGGGACGGGGAGGGTTTAGGGTCCAGGTGAGGGTACGACAACGCTCTAGGGGGAGCGTACGTGTGAGGGCGCGGGTTAGTGTCAGGGTACGGGTTAGGATTAGGGGACAGCTGAGGGTCAGGCTTCGGGGAAGGGTTAGGGTTAGGGTTCGGGCTAGGGTTAGGGTTAGGGGACGGGGACGGTTCAGGGTCCAGGTGAGGGTACGACAACGCTCTAGGGGGTGCGTACGTGTGAGGGCGCGGGTTAGTGTCAGCGTACGGGTTAGGATTAGGGGACGGCTGAGGGTCAGGCTTCGGGGAAGGGTTAGGGTTAGGGTTCGGGCTAGGGTTAGGGTTAGGGGACGGGGACGGTTTAGGGTCCAGGTGAGGGTACGACAACGCTCTAGGGGGAGCGTACGTGTGAGGGCGCGGGTTAGTGTCATTGTACGGGTTAGGATTAGGGGACGGCTGAGGGTCAGGCTTCGGGGAAGGGTTAGGGTTAGGGTTCGGGCTAGGGTTAGGGTTAGGGGACGGGGACGGTTCAGGGTCCAGGTGAGGGTACGACAACGCTCTAGGGGGAGCGTACGTGTGAGGGCGCGGGTTAGTGTCAGCGTACGGGTTAGGATTAGGGGACGGCTGAGGGTCAGGCTTCAGGGAAGGGTTAGGGTTAGGGTTCGGGCTAGGGTTAGGGTTAGGGGACGGGGAAGGTTTAGGGTCCAGGTGAGGGTACGACAACTCTGTAGGGGGAGCGTACGTGTGAGGGCGCGGGTTAGTGTCAGCGTACGGGTTAGGATTAGGGGACGGCTGAGGGTCTGGCTTCGGGGAAGGGTTAGGGTTAGGGTTCGGGCTAGGGTTAGGGTTAGGGGACGGGGACGGTTCAGGGTCCAGGTGAGGGCACGCAACGCTCTAGGGGGAGCGTACGTGTGAGGGCGCGGGTTAGTGTCAGCGTACGGGTTAGGATTAGGGGACGGCTGAGGGTCAGGCTTCGGGGAAGGGTTAGGGTTAGGGTTCGGGCTAGGGTTAGGGTTAGGGGACGGGGACGGTTTAGGGTCCAGGTGAGGGTACGACAACGCTCTAGGGGGAGCGTACGTGTGAGGGCGCGGGTTAGTGTCAGCGTACGGGTTAGGATTAGGGGACGGCTGAGGGTCAGGCTTCCGGGAAGGGTTAGGGTTAGGGTTTGGGCTAGGGTTAGGGTTAGGGGACGGGGACGGTTCAGGGTCCAGGTGAGGGTACGACAACGCTCTAGGGGGAGCGTACGTGTGAGGGCGCGGGTTAGTGTCAGCGTACGGGTTAGGATTAGGGGACGGCTGAGGGTCAGGCTTCGGGGAAGGGTTAGGGTTAGTGTTTGGGCTAGGGTTAGGGTTAGGGGACGGGGACGGTTCAGGGTCGAGGTGAGGGTACGACAACGCTCTAGGGGGAGCGTACGTGTGAGGGCGCGGGTTAGTGTCAGCGTACGGGTTAGGATTAGGGGACGGCTGAGGGTCAGGATTCGGGGAAGGGTTAGGGTTAGGGTTCGGGCTAGGGTTAGGGTTAGGGGACAGGGACGGTTTAGGGTCCAGGTGAGGGTACGACAACGCTCTAGGGGGAGCGTACGTGAGAGGGCGCGGGTTAGTGTCAGCGTACGGGTTAGGATTAGGGCACGGCTGAGGGTCAGGCTTCAGGGAAGGATTAGGGTTAGGGTTCGGGCTAGGGTTAGGGTTAGGGGACGGGGACGGTTCAGGGTCCAGGTGAGGGCACGACAATGCTCTAGGGGGAGAGTACGTGTGAGGGCGCGAGTTAGTGTCAGCGTACGGGTTAGGATTAGGGGACGGGTGAGGGTCAGGCTTCAGGGAAGGGTTAGGGTTAGGGTTCGGGCTAGGGTTAGGGTTAGGGGACGGGGACGGTTTAGGGTCCAGGTGAGGGTACGACAACGCTCTAGGGGGAGCGTACGTGTGAGGGCGCGGGTTAGTGTCAGCGTACGGGTTAGGATTAGGGGACGGCTGAGGGTCAGGCTTCGGGGAAGGGTTAGGGTTAGGGTTCGGGCTAGGTTTAGCGTTAGGGGACGGGGACGGTTCAGGGTCCAGGTGAGGGTATGACAACACTCTAGGGGGAGCGTAAGTGTGAGGGCGCGGGTTAGTGTCAGCGTACGGGTTAGGATTAGGGGACGGCTGAGGGTCAGGCTTCGGGGAAGGGTTAGGGTTTGGGTTCGGGCTAGGGTTAGGGTTAGGGGACGGGGACGGTTCAGGGTCCAGGTGAGGGTACGACAACGCTCTAGGGAGAGCGTACGTGTGAGGGCGCGGGTAAGTGTCAGCGTATGGGTTAGGATTAGGGGACGGCTGAGGGTCAGGCTTCGGGGAAGGGTTAGGGTTAGGGTTCGGGCTAGGGTTAGGGTTAGGGGACGGGGACGGTTTAGGGTCCAGGTGAGGGTACGACAACGCTCTAGGGGGAGCGTACGTGTGAGGGCGCGGGTTAATGTCAGCGTACGGGTTAGGATTAGGGGACGGCTGAGGGTCAGGCTTCGGGGAAGGGTTAGGGTTAGATTTCGGGCTAGGGTTAGGGTTAGGGGATGGGGACGGTTCAGGGTCCAGGTGAGGGTACGACAACGCTCTAGGGGGAGCGTACGTGTGAGGGCGCGGGTTAGTGTCAGCGTACGGGTTAGGATTAGGGGACGGCTGAGGGTCAGGCTTCGGGGAAGGGTTAGGGTTAGGGTTCGGGCTAGGGTTAGGGTTAGGGGACGGGGACGGTTCAGGGTCCAGGTGAGGGTACAACAACGCTCTAGGGGGAGCGTACGTGTGAGGGCGCGGGTAAGTGTCAGCGTAAGGGTTAGGATTAGGGGACGGCTGAGGGTCAGGCTTCGGGGAAGGGTTAGGGTTAGGGTTCGGGCTAGGGTTAGGGTTAGGGGACGGGGAGGGTTTAGGGTCCAGGTGAGGGTACGACAACGCTCTAGGGGGAGCGTACGTGTGAGGGCACGGGTTAGTGTCAGCGTACGGGTTAGGATTAGGGGACGGGTGAGGGTCAGGCTTCGGGGAAGGGTTAGGGTTAGGGTTCGGGCTAGGGTTAGGTTTAGGGGACGGGGACGGTTTAGGGTCCAGGTGAGGGTACGACAACGCTCTAGGGGGAGCGTACGTGTGAGGGCGCGGGTTAGTATCAGCGTACGGGTTAGGATTAGGGGACGGCTGAGGGTCAGGCTTCGGGGAAGGGTTAGGGTTAGGGTTCGGGCTAGGGTTAGGGTTAGGGGACGGGGACGGTTTAGGGTCCAGGTGAGGGTACGACAACGCTCTAGGGGGAGCGTTCGTGTGAGGGCACGGGTTAGTGTCAGCATACGGGTTAGGATTAGGGGACGGCTGAGGGTCAGGCTTCGGGGAAGGGTTAGGGTTAGGGTTCGGGCTAGGGTTAGGGTTAGGGGACGGGGACGGTTCAGGGTCGAGGTGAGGGTACGACAACGCTCTAGGGGGAGCGTACGTGTGAGGGCGCGGGTTAGTGTCAGCGTACGGGTTAGGATTAGGGGACGGCTGAGGGTCAGGCTTCGGGGAAGGGTTAGGGTTAGTGTTTGGGCTAGGGTTAGGGTTAGGGGACGGGGACGGTTCAGGGTCGAGGTGAGGGTACGACAACGCTCTAGGGGGAGCGTACGTGTGAGGGCGCGGGTTAGTGTCAGCGTACGGGTTAGGATTAGGGGACGGCTGAGGGTCAGGCTTCGGGGAAGGGTTAGGGCTAGGGTTCGGGCTAGGGTTAGGGTTAGGGGACGGGGACGGTTTAGGGTCCAGGTGAGGGTACGGCAACGCTCTAGGGGGAGCGTACGTGTGAGGGCGCGGGTTAGTGTCAGCGTACGGGTTAGGATTAGGGGACGGCTGAGGGTCAGGCTTCGGGGAAGGGTTAGGGTTAGGGTTCGGGCTAGGGTTAGCGTTAGGGGACGGGGACGGTTCAGGGTACAGGTTAGGGTATGACAACACTCTAGGGGGAGCGTAAGTGTGAGGGCGCGGGTTAGTGTCAGTGTACGGGTTAGGATTAGGGGACGGCTGAGGGTCAGGCTTCGGGGAAGGGTTAGGGTTAGGGTTCGGGCTAGGGTTAGGGTTAGGGGACGGGGACGGTTCAGGGTCCAGGTGAGGGTACGACAACGCTCTAGGGAGAGCGTACGTGTGAGGGCGCGGGTAAGTGTCAGCGTACGGGTTAGGATTAGGGGACGGCTGAGGGTCAGGCTTCGGGGAAGGGTTAGGGTTAGGGTTCGGGCTAGGGTTAGGGTTAGGGGACGGGGACGGTTTAGGGTCCAGGTGAGGGTACGACAACGCTCTAGGGGGAGCGTACGTGTGAGGGCGCGGGTTAATGTCAGCGTACGGGTTAGGATTAGGGGACGGGTGAGGGTCAGGCTTCGGGGAAGGGTTAGGGTTAGATTTCGAGCTAGGGTTAGGGTTAGTGGATGGGGACGGTTCAGGGTCCAGGTGAGGGTACGACAACGCTCTAGGGGGAGCGTACGTGTGAGGGCGCGGGTTAGTGTCAGCGTACGGGTTAGGATTAGGGGACGGCTGAGGGTCAGGCTTCGGGGAAGGGTTAGGGTTAGGGTTCGGGCTAGGGTTAGGGTTAGGGGACGGGGACGGTTCAGGGTCCAGGTGAGGGTACAACAACGCTCTAGGGGGAGCGTACGTGTGAGGGCGCGGGTAAGTGTCAGCGTAAGGGTTAGGAATAGGGGACGGCTGAGGGTCAGGCTTCGGGGAAGGGTTAGGGTTAGGGTTCGGGCTAGGGTTAGGGTTAGGGGACGGGGAGGGTTTAGGGTCCAGGTGAGGGTACGACAACGCTCTAGGGGGAGCGTACGTGTGAGGGCACGGGTTAGTGTCAGCGTACGGGTTAGGATTAGGGGACGGGTGAGGGTCAGGCTTCGGGGAAGGGTTAGGGTTAGGGTTCGGGCTAGGGTTAGGTTTAGGGGACGGGGACGGTTTAGAGTCCAGGTGAGTGTACGACAACGCTCTAGGGGGAGCGTACGTGTGAGGGCGCGGGTTAGTGTCAGCGTACGGGTTAGGGTTAGGGGACGGCTGAGTGTCAGGCTTCGGGGAAGGGTTAGGGTTAGGGTTTGGGCTAGGGTTAGGGTTAGGGGACGGGGACGGTTCAGGGTCCAGGTGAGGGTACGACAACGCTCTAGGGGGAGCGTACGTGTGAGGGCGCGGGTTAGTGTCAGCGTACGGGTTAGGATTAGGGGACGGCTGAGGGTCAGGCTTCGGGGAAGGGTTAGGGTTAGGGTTCGGGCAAGGGTTAGGGTTAGGGGACGGGGACGGTTTAGGGTCTAGGTGAGGGTACGACAACGCTCTAGGGGGAGCGTACGTGTGAGGGCGCGGGTTAGTGTCAGCGTACGGGTTAGGATTAGGGGACGGCTGAGGGTCAGGCTTCGGGGAAGGGTTAGGGTTAGGGTTCGGGCTAGGGTTAGGGTTAGGGGACGGGGACGGTTTAGGGTCCAGGTGAGGGTACGACAACGCTCTAGGGGGAGCGTACGTGTGAGGGCGCGGGTTAGGGTCAGCGTACGGGTTAGGATTAGGGGACGGCTGAGGGTCAGGCTTCGGGGAAGGGTTAGGGTTAGGGTTCGGGCTAGGGTTAGGGTTAGGGGACGGGGACGGTTTAGGGTCCAGGTGAGGGTACGACAACGCTCTAGGGGGAGCGTACGTGTGAGGGCGCGGGTTAGTGTCAGCGTACGGGTTAGGATTAGGGGACGGCTGAGGGTCAGGCTTCGGGGAAGGGTTAGGGTTAGGGTTCGGGCTAGGGTTAGGGGACGGGGACGGTTTAGGGTCCAGGTGAGGGTACGACAATGCTCTAGGGGGAGCGTACGTGTGAGGGCGCGGGTTAGTGTCAGCGTACGGGTTAGGATTAGGGGACGGCTGAGGGTCAGGCTTCGGGGAAGGGTTAGGGTTAGGGTTCGGGCTAGAGATAGGGTTAGGGGACGGGGAGGGTTTAGGGTCAAGGTGAGGGTACGACAACGCTCTAGGGGGAGCGTACGTGTGAGGGCGCGGGTTAGTGTCAGGGTACGGGTTAGGATTAGGGGACAGCTGAGGGTCAGGCTTCGGGGAAGGGTTAGGGTTACGGTTCGGGCTAGGGTTAGGGTTAGGGGACGGGGACGGTTCAGGGTCCAGGTGAGGGTACGACAACGCTCTAGGGGGAGCGTACGTGTGAGGGCGCGGGTTAGTGTCAGCGTACGGGTTAGGATTAGGGGACGGCTGAGGGTCAGGCTTCGGGGAAGGGTTAGGGTTAGGGTTCGGGCTAGGGTTAGGGTTAGGGGACGGGGACGGTTCAGGGTCCAGGTGAGGGTACGACAATGCTCTAGGGGGAGCGTACGTGTGAGGGCGCGGGTTAGTGTCAGCGTACGGGTTAGGATTAGGGGACGGCTGAGGGTCAGGCTTCGGGGAAGGGTTAGGGTTAGGGTTCGGGCTAGAGATAGGGTTAGGGGACGGGGAGGGTTTAGGGTCCAGGTGAGGGTACGACAACGCTCTAGGGGGAGCGTACGTGTGAGGGCGCGGGTTAGTGTCAGGGTACGGGTTAGGATTAGGGGACAGCTGAGGGTCAGGCTTCGGGGAAGGGTTAGGGTTAGGGTTCGGGCTAGGGTTAGGGTTAGGGGACGGGGACGGTTCAGGGTCCAGGTGAGGGTACGACAACGCTCTAGGGGGTGCGTACGTGTGAGGGCGCGGGTTAGTGTCAGCGTACGGGTTAGGATTAGGGGACGGCTGAGGGTCAGGCTTCGGGGAAGGGTTAGGGTTAGGGTTCGGGCTAGGGTTAGGGTTAGGGGACGGGGACGGTTTAGGGTCCAGGTGAGGGTACGACAACGCTCTAGGGGGAGCGTACGTGTGAGGGCGCGGGTTAGTGTCATTGTACGGGTTAGGATTAGGGGACGGCTGAGGGTCAGGCTTCGGGGAAGGGTTAGGGTTAGGGTTCGGGCTAGGGTTAGGGTTAGGGGACGGGGACGGTTCAGGGTCCAGGTGAGGGTACGACAACGCTCTAGGGGGAGCGTACGTGTGAGGGCGCGGGTTAGTGTCAGCGTACGGGTTAGGATTAGGGGACGGCTGAGGGTCAGGCTTCAGGGAAGGGTTAGGGTTAGGGTTCGGGCTAGGGTTAGGGTTAGGGGACGGGGAAGGTTTAGGGTCCAGGTGAGGGTACGACAACTCTGTAGGGGGAGCGTACGTGTGAGGGCGCGGGTTAGTGTCAGCGTACGGGTTAGGATTAGGGGACGGCTGAGGGTCTGGCTTCGGGGAAGGGTTAGGGTTAGGGTTCGGGCTAGGGTTAGGGTTAGGGGACGGGGACGGTTCAGGGTCCAGGTGAGGGCACGCAACGCTCTAGGGGGAGCGTACGTGTGAGGGCGCGGGTTAGTGTCAGCGTACGGGTTAGGATTAGGGGACGGCTGAGGGTCAGGCTTCGGGGAAGGGTTAGGGTTAGGGTTCGGGCTAGGGTTAGGGTTAGGGGACGGGGACGGTTTAGGGTCCAGGTGAGGGTACGACAACGCTCTAGGGGGAGCGTACGTGTGAGGGCGCGGGTTAGTGTCAGCGTACGGGTTAGGATTAGGGGACGGCTGAGGGTCAGGCTTCCGGGAAGGGTTAGGGTTAGGGTTTGGGCTAGGGTTAGGGTTAGGGGACGGGGACGGTTCAGGGTCCAGGTGAGGGTACGACAACGCTCTAGGGGGAGCGTACGTGTGAGGGCGCGGGTTAGTGTCAGCGTACGGGTTAGGATTAGGGGACGGCTGAGGGTCAGGCTTCGGGGAAGGGTTAGGGTTAGTGTTTGGGCTAGGGTTAGGGTTAGGGGACGGGGACGGTTCAGGGTCGAGGTGAGGGTACGACAACGCTCTAGGGGGAGCGTACGTGTGAGGGCGCGGGTTAGTGTCAGCGTACGGGTTAGGATTAGGGGACGGCTGAGGGTCAGGATTCGGGGAAGGGTTAGGGTTAGGGTTCGGGCTAGGGTTAGGGTTAGGGGACAGGGACGGTTTAGGGTCCAGGTGAGGGTACGACAACGCTCTAGGGGGAGCGTACGTGAGAGGGCGCGGGTTAGTGTCAGCGTACGGGTTAGGATTAGGGCACGGCTGAGGGTCAGGCTTCAGGGAAGGATTAGGGTTAGGGTTCGGGCTAGGGTTAGGGTTAGGGGACGGGGACGGTTCAGGGTCCAGGTGAGGGCACGACAATGCTCTAGGGGGAGAGTACGTGTGAGGGCGCGAGTTAGTGTCAGCGTACGGGTTAGGATTAGGGGACGGGTGAGGGTCAGGCTTCAGGGAAGGGTTAGGGTTAGGGTTCGGGCTAGGGTTAGGGTTAGGGGACGGGGACGGTTTAGGGTCCAGGTGAGGGTACGACAACGCTCTAGGGGGAGCGTACGTGTGAGGGCGCGGGTTAGTGTCAGCGTACGGGTTAGGATTAGGGGACGGCTGAGGGTCAGGCTTCGGGGAAGGGTTAGGGTTAGGGTTCGGGCTAGGTTTAGCGTTAGGGGACGGGGACGGTTCAGGGTCCAGGTGAGGGTATGACAACACTCTAGGGGGAGCGTAAGTGTGAGGGCGCGGGTTAGTGTCAGCGTACGGGTTAGGATTAGGGGACGGCTGAGGGTCAGGCTTCGGGGAAGGGTTAGGGTTTGGGTTCGGGCTAGGGTTAGGGTTAGGGGACGGGGACGGTTCAGGGTCCAGGTGAGGGTACGACAACGCTCTAGGGAGAGCGTACGTGTGAGGGCGCGGGTAAGTGTCAGCGTACGGGTTAGGATTAGGGGACGGCTGAGGGTCAGGCTTCGGGGAAGGGTTAGGGTTAGGGTTCGGGCTAGGGTTAGGGTTAGGGGACGGGGACGGTTTAGGGTCCAGGTGAGGGTACGACAACGCTCTAGGGGGAGCGTACGTGTGAGGGCGCGGGTTAATGTCAGCGTACGGGTTAGGATTAGGGGACGGCTGAGGGTCAGGCTTCGGGGAAGGGTTAGGGTTAGATTTCGGGCTAGGGTTAGGGTTAGGGGATGGGGACGGTTCAGGGTCCAGGTGAGGGTACGACAACGCTCTAGGGGGAGCGTACGTGTGAGGGCGCGGGTTAGTGTCAGCGTACGGGTTAGGATTAGGGGACGGCTGAGGGTCAGGCTTCGGGGAAGGGTTAGGGTTAGGGTTCGGGCTAGGGTTAGGGTTAGGGGACGGGGACGGTTCAGGGTCCAGGTGAGGGTACAACAACGCTCTAGGGGGAGCGTACGTGTGAGGGCGCGGGTAAGTGTCAGCGTAAGGGTTAGGATTAGGGGACGGCTGAGGGTCAGGCTTCGGGGAAGGGTTAGGGTTAGGGTTCGGGCTAGGGTTAGGGTTAGGGGACGGGGAGGGTTTAGGGTCCAGGTGAGGGTACGACAACGCTCTAGGGGGAGCGTACGTGTGAGGGCACGGGTTAGTGTCAGCGTACGGGTTAGGATTAGGGGACGGGTGAGGGTCAGGCTTCGGGGAAGGGTTAGGGTTAGGGTTCGGGCTAGGGTTAGGTTTAGGGGACGGGGACGGTTTAGGGTCCAGGTGAGGGTACGACAACGCTCTAGGGGGAGCGTACGTGTGAGGGCGCGGGTTAGTATCAGCGTACGGGTTAGGATTAGGGGACGGGTGAGGGTCAGGCTTCGGGGAAGGGTTGGGGTTAGGGTTCGGACTAGGGTTAGGGTTAGGGGACGGGGACGGTTTAGGGTCCAGGTGAGGGTACGACAACGCTCTAGGGGGAGCGTACGTGTGAGGGCGCGGGTTAGTGTCAGCATACGGGTTAGGATGAGGGGACGGCTGAGGGTCAGGCTTCGGGGAAGGGTTAGGGTTAGGGTTCGGGCTAGGGTTAGGGTTAGGGGACGGGGACGGTTTAGGGTCCAGGTGAGGGTACGACAACGCTCTAGGGGGAGCGTATGTGTGACGGTGCGGGTTAGTGTCAGCGTACGGGTTAGGATTAGGGGACGGCTGAGGGTCAGGCTTCGGGGAAGGGTTAGGGTTAGGGTTCGGGCTAGGGTTAGCGTTAGGGGACGGGGACGGTTCAGGGTCCAGGTGAGGGTACGACAACGCTCTAGGGGGAGCGTACGTGTGAGGGCGCGGGTTAGTGTCAGCGTACGGGTTAGGGTTAGGGGACGGCTGAGTGTCAGGCTTCGGGGAAGGGTTAGGGTTAGGGTTTCGGCTAGGGTTAGGGTTAGGGGACGGGGACGGTTCAGGGTCCAGGTGAGGGTACGACAACGCTCTAGGGGGAGCGTACGTGTGAGGGCGCGGGTTAGTGTCAGCGTACGGGTTAGGATTAGGGGACGGCTGAGGGTCAGGCTTCGGGGAAGGGTTAGGGTTAGGGTTCGGGCAAGGGTTAGGGTTAGGGGACGGGGACGGTTTAGGGTCCAGGTGAGGGTACGACAACGCTCTAGGGGGAGCGTACGTGTGAGGGCGCGGGTTAGTGTCAGCGTACGGGTTAGGATTAGGGGACGGCTGAGGGTCAGGCTTCGGGGAAGGGTTAGGGTTAGGGTTCGGGCTAGGGTTAGGGTTAGGGGATGGGGACGGTTTAGGGTCCAGGTGAGGGTACGACAACGCTCTAGGGGGAGCGTACGTGTGAGGGCGCGGGTTAGGGTCAGCGTACGGGTTAGGATTAGGGGACGGCTGAGGGTCAGGCTTCGGGGAAGGGTTAGGGTTAGGGTTCGGGCTAGGGTTAGGGTTAGGGGACGGGGACGGTTTAGGGTCCAGGTGAGGGTACGACAACGCTCTAGGGGGAGCGTACGTGTGAGGGCGCGGGTTAGTGTCAGCGTACGGGTTAGGATTAGGGGACGGCTGAGGGTCAGGCTTCGGGGAAGGGTTAGGGTTAGGGTTCGGGCTAGGGTTAGGGGACGGGGACGGTTTAGGGTCCAGGTGAGGGTACGACAATGCTCTAGGGGGAGCGTACGTGTGAGGGCGCGGGTTAGTGTCAGCGTACGGGTTAGGATTAGGGGACGGCTGAGGGTCAGGCTTCGGGGAAGGGTTAGGGTTAGGGTTCGGGCTAGAGATAGGGTTAGGGGACGGGGAGGGTTTAGGGTCAAGGTGAGGGTACGACAACGCTCTAGGGGGAGCGTACGTGTGAGGGCGCGGGTTAGTGTCAGCGTACGGGTTAGGATTAGGGGACGGCTGAGGGTCAGGCTTCGGGGAAGGGTTAGGGTTAAAGTTCGGGCTAGGGTTAGGGTTAGGGTACGGGGAGGGTTTAGGGTCCAGGTGAGTGTACGACAACGCTCTAGGGGGAGCGAACGTGTGAGGGCGCGGGTTAGTGTCAGCGTACGGGTTAGGATTATGGGACGGGTGAGGGTCAGGCTTCGGGGAAGGGTTAGGGTTAGGGTTCGGGCTAGGGTTAGGGTTAGGGGAAGGGGATGGTTCAGGGTCCAGGTGAGGGTACGACAACGCTCTAGGGGGAGCGTACGTGTGAGGGCGCGGGTTAGTGTCAGCGTACGGGTTAGGATTAGGGGACGGCTGAGGGTCAGGCTTCGGGGAAGTGTTAGGGTTAGGGTACGGGCTAGGGTTAGGGTTAGGGGACGGGGACGGTTTAGGGTCCAGGTGAGGGTACGACAACGCTCTAGGGGGAGCGTACGTGTGAGGGCGCGGGTTAGTGTCAGCGTACGGGTTAGGATTAGGGCACGGCTGAGGGTCAGGCTTCGGGGAAGGATTAGGGTTAGGGTTCGGGCTAGGGTTAGGGTTAGGGGACGGGGACGGTTCAGGGTCCAGGTGAGGGCACGACAACGCTCTAGGGGGAGAGTACGTGTGAGGGCGCGAGTTAGTGTCAGCGTACGGGTTAGGATTAGGGGACGGGTGAGGGTCAGGCTTCGGGGAAGGGTTAGGGTTAGGGTTCGGGCTAGGGTTAGGGTTAGGGGACGGGGACGGTTTAGGGTCCAGGTGAGGGTACGACAACGCTCTAGGGGGAGCGTACGTGTGAGGGCGCGGGTTAGTGTCAGCGTACGGGTTAGGATTAGGGGACGGCTGAGGGTCAGGCTTCGGGGAAGGGTTAGGGTTAGGGTTCGGGCTAGGGTTAGCGTTAGGGGACGGGGACGGTTCAGGGTCCAGGTGAGGGTATGACAACACTCTAGGGGGAGCGTAAGTGTGAGGGCGCGGGTTAGTGTCAGCGTACGGGTTAGGATTAGGGGACGGCTGAGGGTCAGGCTTCGGGGAAGGGTTAGGGTTAGGGTTCGGGCTAGGGTTAGGGTTAGGGGACGGGGACGGTTCAGGGTCCAGGTGAGGGTACGACAACGCTCTAGGGAGAGCGTACGTGTGAGGGCGCGGGTAAGTGTCAGCGTACGGGTTAGGATTAGGGGACGGCTGAGGGTCAGGCTTCGGGGAAGGGTTAGGGTTAGGGTTCGGGCTAGGGTTAGGGTTAGGGGACGGGGACGGTTTAGGGTCCAGGTGAGGGTACGACAACGCTCTAGGGGGAGCGTACGTGTGAGGGCGCGGGTTAATGTCAGCGTACGGGTTAGGATTAGGGGACGGCTGAGGGTCAGGCTTCGGGGAAGGGTTAGGGTTAGATTTCGGGCTAGGGTTAGGGTTAGGGGATGGGGACGGTTCAGGGTCCAGGTGAGGGTACGACAACGCTCTAGGGGGAGCGTACGTGTGAGGGCGCGGGTTAGTGTCAGCGTACGGGTTAGGATTAGGGGACGGCTGAGGGTCAGGCTTCGGGGAAGGGTTAGGGTTAGGGTTCGGGCTAGGGTTAGGGTTAGGGGACGGGGACGGTTCAGGGTCCAGGTGAGGGTACAACAACGCTCTAGGGGGAGCGTACGTTTGAGGGCGCGGGTAAGTGTCAGCGTAAGGGTTAGGATTAGGGGACGGCTGAGGGTCAGGCTTCGGGGAAGGGTTAGGGTTAGGGTTCGGGCTAGGGTTAGGGTTAGGGGACGGGGAGGGTTTAGGGTCCAGGTGAGGGTACGACAACGCTCTAGGGGGAGCGTACGTGTGAGGGCACGGGTTAGTGTCAGCGTACGGGTTAGGATTAGGGGACGGGTGAGGGTCAGGCTTCGGGGAAGGGTTAGGGTTAGGGTTCGGGCTAGGGTTAGGGTTAGGGGACGGGGACGGTTTAGGGTCCAGGTGAGGGTACGACAACGCTCTAGGGGGAGCGTACGTGTGAGGGCGCGGGTTAGTATCAGCGTACGGGTTAGGATTAGGGGACGGGTGAGGGTCAGGCTTCGGGGAAGTGTTGGGGTTAGGGTTCGGACTAGGGTTAGGGTTAGGGGACGGGGACGGTTTAGGGTCCAGGTGAGGGTACGACAACGCTCTAGGGGGAGCGTACGTGTGAGGGCGCGGGTTAGTGTCAGCATACGGGTTAGGATGAGGGGACGGCTGAGGGTCAGGCTTCGGGGAAGGGTTAGGGTTAGGGTTCGGGCTAGGGTTAGGGTTAGGGGATGGGGACGGTTTAGGGTCCAGGTGAGGGTACGACAACGCTCTAGGGGGAGCGTATGTGTGACGGCGCGGGTTAGTGTCAGCGTACGGGTTAGGATTAGGGGACGGCTGAGGGTCAGGCTTCGGGGAAGGGTTAGGTTTAGGGTTCGGGCTAGGGTTAGGTTTAGGGGACGGGGACGGTTTAGAGTCCAGGTGAGGGTACGACAACGCTCTAGGGGGAGCGAACGTGTGAGGGCGCGGGTTAGTGTCAGCGTACGGGTTAGGATTAGGGGACGGGTGAGGGTCAGGCTTCGGGGAAGGGTTAGGGTTAGGGTTCGGGCTAGGGTTAGGGTTAGGGGAAGGGGATGGTTCAGGGTCCAGGTGAGGGTACGACAACGCTCTAGGGGGAGCGTACGTGTGAGGGCGCGGGTTAGTGTCAGCGTACGGGTTAGGATTAGGGGACGGCTGAGGGTCAGGCTTCGGGGAAGTGTTAGGGTTAGGGTACGGGCTAGGGTTAGGGTTAGGGGACGGGGACGGTTTAGGGTCCAGGTGAGGGTACGACAACGCTCTAGGGGGAGCGTACGTGTGAGGGCGCGGGTTAGTGTCAGCGTACGGGTTAGGATTAGGGCACGGCTGAGGGTCAGGCTTCGGGGAAGGATTAGGGTTAGGGTTCGGGCTAGGGTTAGGGTTAGGGGACGGGGACGGTTCAGGGTCCAGGTGAGGGCACGACAACGCTCTAGGGGGAGAGTACGTGTGAGGGCGCGAGTTAGTGTCAGCGTACGGGTTAGGATTAGGGGACGGGTGAGGGTCAGGCTTCGGGGAAGGGTTAGGGTTAGGGTTCGGGCTAGGGTTAGGGTTAGGGGACGGGGACGGTTTAGGGTCCAGGTGAGGGTACGACAACGCTCTAGGGGGAGCGTACGTGTGAGGGCGCGGGTTAGTGTCAGCGTACGGGTTAGGATTAGGGGACGGCTGAGGGTCAGGCTTCGGGGAAGGGTTAGGGTTAGGGTTCGGGCTAGGGTTAGCGTTAGGGGACGGGGACGGTTCAGGGTCCAGGTGAGGGTATGACAACACTCTAGGGGGAGCGTAAGTGTGAGGGCGCGGGTTAGTGTCAGCGTACGGGTTAGGATTAGGGGACGGCTGAGGGTCAGGCTTCGGGGAAGGGTTAGGGTTAGGGTTCGGGCTAGGGTTAGGGTTAGGGGACGGGGACGGTTCAGGGTCCAGGTGAGGGTACGACAACGCTCTAGGGAGAGCGTACGTGTGAGGGCGCGGGTAAGTGTCAGCGTACGGGTTAGGATTAGGGGACGGCTGAGGGTCAGGCTTCGGGGAAGGGTTAGGGTTAGGGTTCGGGCTAGGGTTAGGGTTAGGGGACGGGGACGGTTTAGGGTCCAGGTGAGGGTACGACAACGCTCTAGGGGGAGCGTACGTGTGAGGGCGCGGGTTAATGTCAGCGTACGGGTTAGGATTAGGGGACGGCTGAGGGTCAGGCTTCGGGGAAGGGTTAGGGTTAGATTTCGGGCTAGGGTTAGGGTTAGGGGATGGGGACGGTTCAGGGTCCAGGTGAGGGTACGACAACGCTCTAGGGGGAGCGTACGTGTGAGGGCGCGGGTTAGTGTCAGCGTACGGGTTAGGATTAGGGGACGGCTGAGGGTCAGGCTTCGGGGAAGGGTTAGGGTTAGGGTTCGGGCTAGGGTTAGGGTTAGGGGACGGGGACGGTTCAGGGTCCAGGTGAGGGTACAACAACGCTCTAGGGGGAGCGTACGTTTGAGGGCGCGGGTAAGTGTCAGCGTAAGGGTTAGGATTAGGGGACGGCTGAGGGTCAGGCTTCGGGGAAGGGTTAGGGTTAGGGTTCGGGCTAGGGTTAGGGTTAGGGGACGGGGAGGGTTTAGGGTCCAGGTGAGGGTACGACAACGCTCTAGGGGGAGCGTACGTGTGAGGGCACGGGTTAGTGTCAGCGTACGGGTTAGGATTAGGGGACGGGTGAGGGTCAGGCTTCGGGGAAGGGTTAGGGTTAGGGTTCGGGCTAGGGTTAGGGTTAGGGGACGGGGACGGTTTAGGGTCCAGGTGAGGGTACGACAACGCTCTAGGGGGAGCGTACGTGTGAGGGCGCGGGTTAGTATCAGCGTACGGGTTAGGATTAGGGGACGGGTGAGGGTCAGGCTTCGGGGAAGTGTTGGGGTTAGGGTTCGGACTAGGGTTAGGGTTAGGGGACGGGGACGGTTTAGGGTCCAGGTGAGGGTACGACAACGCTCTAGGGGGAGCGTACGTGTGAGGGCGCGGGTTAGTGTCAGCATACGGGTTAGGATGAGGGGACGGCTGAGGGTCAGGCTTCGGGGAAGGGTTAGGGTTAGGGTTCGGGCTAGGGTTAGGGTTAGGGGATGGGGACGGTTTAGGGTCCAGGTGAGGGTACGACAACGCTCTAGGGGGAGCGTATGTGTGACGGCGCGGGTTAGTGTCAGCGTACGGGTTAGGATTAGGGGACGGCTGAGGGTCAGGCTTCGGGGAAGGGTTAGGTTTAGGGTTCGGGCTAGGGTTAGGTTTAGGGGACGGGGACGGTTTAGAGTCCAGGTGAGGGTACGACAACGCTCTAGGGGGAGCGTACGTGTGAGGGCGCGGGTTAGTGTCAGCGTACGGGTTAGGGTTAGGGGACGGCTGAGTGTCAGGCTTCGGGGAAGGGTTAGGGTTAGGGTTTGGGCTAGGGTTAGGGTTAGGGGACGGGGACGGTTCAGGGTCCAGGTGAGGGTACGACAACGCTCTAGGGGGAGCGTACGTGTGAGGGCGCGGGTTAGTGTCAGCGTACGGGTTAGGATTAGGGGACGGCTGAGGGTCAGGCTTCGGGGAAGGGTTAGGGTTAGGGTTCGGGCAAGGGTTAGGGTTAGGGGACGGGGACGGTTTAGGGTCCAGGTGAGGGTACGACAACGCTCTAGGGGGAGCGTACGTGTGAGGGCGCGGGTTAGTGTCAGCGTACGGGTTAGGATTAGGGGACGGCTGAGGGTCAGGCTTCGGGGAAGGGTTAGGGTTAGGGTTCGGGCTAGGGTTAGGGTTAGGGGACGGGGACGGTTTAGGGTCCAGGTGAGGGTACGACAACGCTCTAGGGGGAGCGTACGTGTGAGGGCGCGGGTTAGGGTCAGCGTACGGGTTAGGATTAGGGGACGGCTGAGGGTCAGGCTTCGGGGAAGGGTTAGGGTTAGGGTTCGGGCTAGGGTTAGGGTTAGGGGACGGGGACGGTTTAGGGTCCAGGTGAGGGTACGACAACGCTCTAGGGGGAGCGTACGTGTGAGGGCGCGGGTTAGTGTCAGCGTACGGGTTAGGATTAGGGGACGGCTGAGGGTCAGGCTTCGGGGAAGGGTTAGGGTTAGGGTTCGGGCTAGGGTTAGGGGACGGGGACGGTTTAGGGTCCAGGTGAGGGTACGACAATGCTCTAGGGGGAGCGTACGTGTGAGGGCGCGGGTTAGTGTCAGCGTACGGGTTACGATTAGGGGACGGCTGAGGGTCAGGCTTCGGGGAAGGGTTAGGGTTAGGGTTCGGGCTAGAGATAGGGTTAGGGGACGGGGAGGGTTTAGGGTCAAGGTGAGGGTACGACAACGCTCTAGGGGGAGCGTACGTATGAGGGCGCGGGTTAGTGTCAGGGTACGGGTTAGGATTAGGGGACAGCTGAGGGTCAGGCTTCGGGGAAGGGTTAGGGTTAGGGTTCGGGCTAGGGTTAGGGTTAGGGGACGGGGACGGTTCAGGGTCCAGGTGAGGGTACGACAACGCTCTAGGGGGAGCGTACGTGTGAGGGCGCGGGTTAGTGTCAGCGTACGGGTTAGGATTAGGGGACGGCTGAGGGTCAGGCTTCGGGGAAGGGTTAGGGTTAGGGTTCGGGCTAGGGTTAGGGTTAGGGGACGGGGACGGTTCAGGGTCCAGGTGAGGGTACGACAATGCTCTAGGGGGAGCGTACGTGTGAGGGCGCGGGTTAGTGTCAGCGTACGGGTTAGGATTAGGGGACGGCTGAGGGTCAGGCTTCGGGGAAGGGTTAGGGTTAGGGTTCGGGCTAGAGATAGGGTTAGGGGACGGGGAGGGTTTAGGGTCCAGGTGAGGGTACGACAACGCTCTAGGGGGAGCGTACGTGTGAGGGCGCGGGTTAGTGTCAGGGTACGGGTTAGGATTAGGGGACAGCTGAGGGTCAGGCTTCGGGGAAGGGTTAGGGTTAGGGTTCGGGCTAGGGTTAGGGTTAGGGGACGGGGACGGTTTAGGGTCCAGGTGAGGGTACGACAACGCTCTAGGGGGAGCGTACGTGTGAGGGCGCGGGTTAGGGTCAGCGTACGGGTTAGGATTAGGGGACGGCTGAGGGTCAGGCTTCGGGGAAGGGTTAGGGTTAGGGTTCGGGCTAGGGTTAGGGTTAGGGGACGGGGACGGTTCAGGGTCCAGGTGAGGGTACGACAATGCTCTAGGGGGAGCGTACGTGTGAGGGCGCGGGTTAGTGTCAGCGTACGGGTTAGGATTAGGGGACGGCTGAGGGTCAGGCTTCGGGGAAGGGTTAGGGTTAGGGTTCGGGCTAGAGATAGGGTTAGGGGACGGGGAGGGTTTAGGGTCCAGGTGAGGGTACGACAACGCTCTAGGGGGAGCGTACGTGTGAGGGCGCGGGTTAGTGTCAGGGTACGGGTTAGGATTAGGGGACAGCTGAGGGTCAGGCTTCGGGGAAGGGTTAGGGTTAGGGTTCGGGCTAGGGTTAGGGTTAGGGGACGGGGACGGTTCAGGGTCCAGGTGAGGGTACGACAACGCTCTAGGGGGAGCGTACGTGTGAGGGCGCGGGTTAGTGTCAGCGTACGGGTTAGGATTAGGGGACGGCTGAGGGTCAGGCTTCGGGGAAGGGTTAGGGTTAGGGTTCGGGCTAGGGTTAGGGTTAGGGGACGGGGACGGTTTAGGGTCCAGGTGAGGGTACGACAACGCTCTAGGGGGAGCGTACGTGTGAGAGCGCGGGTTAGTGTCAGCGTACGGGTTAGGATTAGGGGACGGCTGAGGGTCAGGCTTCGGGGAAGGGTTAGGGTTAGGGTTCGGGCTAGGGTTAGGGTTAGGGGACGGGGACGGTTCAGGGTCCAGGTGAGGGTACGACAACGCTCTAGGGGGAGCGTACGTGTGAGGGCGCGGGTTAGTGTCAGCGTACGGGTTAGGATTAGGGGACGGCTGAGGGTCAGGCTTCAGGGAAGGGTTAGGGTTAGGGTTCGGGCTAGGGTTAGGGTTAGGGGACGGGGACGGTTTAGGGTCCAGGTGAGGGTACGACAACGCTGTAGGGGGAGCGTACGTGTGAGGGCGCGGGTTAGTGTCAGCGTACGGGTTAGGATTAGGGGACGGCTGAGGGTCTGGCTTCGGGGAAGGGTTAGGGTTAGGGTTCGGGCTAGGGTTAGGGTTAGGGGACGGGGACGGTTCAGGGTCCAGGTGAGGGCACGCAACGCTCTAGGGGGAGCGTACGTGTGAGGGCGCGGGTTAGTGTCAGCGTACGGGTTAGGATTAGGGGACGGCTGAGGGTCAGGCTTCGGGGAAGGGTTAGGGTTAGGGTTCGGGCTAGGGTTAGGGTTAGGGTACGGGGACGGTTTAGAGTCCAGGTGAGGGTACGACAACGCTCTAGGGGGAGCGTACGTGTGAGGGCGCGGGTTAGTGTCAGCGTACGGGTTAGGATTAGGGGACGGCTGAGGGTCAGGCTTCGGGGAAGGGTTAGGGTTAGGGTTCGGGCTAGGGTTAGGGTTAGGGGACAGGGACGGTTCAGGGTCCAGGTGAGGGTACGACAACGCTCTAGGGGGAGCGTACGTGTGAGGGCGCGGGTTAGTGTCAGCGTACGGGTTAGGATTAGGGGACGGCTGAGGGTCAGGCTTCGGGGAAGGGTTAGGGTTAGGGTTCGGGCTAGGGTTAGGGTTAGGGTTAGGGGACGGTTTAGGGTCCAGGTGAGGGTACGACAACGCTCTAGGGGGAGCGTACGTGTGAGGGCGCGGGTTAGTGTCAGCGTACGGGTTAGGATTAGGGGACGGCTGAGGGTCAGGCTTCGGGGAAGGGTTAGGGTTAGGGTTCGGGCTAGGGTTAGGGTTAGGGGACGGGGACGGTTTAGGGTCCAGGTGAGGGTACGACAACGCTCTAGGGGGAGCGTACGTGTGAGGGCGCGGGTTAGTGTCAGCGTACGGGTTAGGATTAGGGGACGGCTGAGGGTCAGGCTTCGGGGAAGGGTTAGGGTTAGGGTTCGGGATAGGGTTAGGGTTAGGGGACGGGGACGGTTCAGGGTCCAGGTGAGGGCACGACAACGCTGTAGGGGGAGCGTACGTGTGAGGGCGCGGGTTAGTGTCAGCGTACGGGTTAGGATTAGGTGACGGCTGAGGGTCAGGCTTCGGGGAAGGGTTAGGGTTAGGGTTCGGGCTAGGGTTAGGGTTAGGGGAGAGGGACGGTTTAGGGTCCAGCTGAGGGTACGACAACGCTCTAGGGGGAGCGTACGTGTGAGGGCGCGGGTTAGTGTCAGCGTACGGGTTAGGATTAGGGGACGGCTGAGGATCAGGCTTCGGGGAAGGGTTAGGGTTAGGGTTCGGGCTAGGGTTAGGGTTAGGGGACGGGGACGGTTTAGGGTCCAGGTGAGGGTACGACAACGCTCTAGGGGGAGCGTACGTGTGAGGGCGCGGGTTAGTGTCAGCGTACGGGTTAGGATTAGGGGACGGCTGAGGGTCAGGCTTCGGGGAAGGGTTAGGGTTAGGGTTCGGGCTAGGGTTAGGGTTAGGGGACGGGGACGGTTCAGGGTCCACGTGAGGGTACGACAACGCTCTAGGGGGAGCGTACGTGTGAGGGCGCGGGTTAGTGTCAGCGTACGGGTTAGGATTAGGGGACGGCTGAGGGTCAGGCTTCGGGGAAGGGTTAGGGTTAGGGTTCGGGCTAGGGTTAGGGTTAGGGGACGGGGACGGTTCAGGGTCCAGGTGAGGGTACGACAACGCTCTAGGGGGAGCGTACGTGTGAGGGCGCGGGTTAGTGTCAGCGTACGGGTTAGGATTAGGGGACGGCTGAGGGTCAGGCTTCGGGGAAGGGTTAGGGTTACGGTTCGGGCTAGGGTTAGGGTTCGGGATCGGGGACGGTTTAGGGTCCAGGTGAGGGTACGACAACGCTCTAGGGGGAGCGTACGTGTGAGGGCGCGGGTTAGTGTCAGCGTACGGGTTAGGATTAGGGGACGGCTGAGGGTCAGGCTTCGGGGAAGGGTTAGGGTTAGGGTTCGGGCTAGGGTTAGCGTTAGGGGACGGGGACGGTTCAGGGTCCAGGTGAGGGTACGACAACGCTCTAGGGGGAGCGTACGTGTGAGGACGCGGGTTAGTGTCAGCGTACGGGTTAGGATTAGGGGACGGCTGAGGGTCAGGCTTCGGGGAAGGGTTAGGGTTAGGGTTCGGGCTAGGGTTAGGGTTAGGGGACGGGGACGGTTCAGGGTCCAGGTGAGGGTACGACAACGCTCTAGGGGGAGCGTACGTGTGAGGGCGCGGGTTAGTGTCAGCGTACGGGTTAGGATTAGGGGACGGCTGAGTGTCAGGCTTCGGGGAAGGGTTAGGGTTAGGGTTCGGGCTAGGGTTAGGGTTAGGGGACGGGGACGGTTTAGGGTCCAGGTGAGGGCACGACAACGCTCTAGGGGGAGCGTACGTGTGAGGGCGCGGGTTAGTGTCAGCGTACGGGTTAGGATTAGGGGACGGCTGAGGGTCAGGCTTCGGGGAAGGGTTAGGGTTAGGGTTCGGGCTAGGGTTAGGGTTAGGGGACGGGGACGGTTCAGGGTCCAGGTGAGGGTAAGACAACGCTCTAGGGGGAGCGTACGTGTGAGGGCGCGGGTTAGTGTCAGCGTACGGGTTAGGATTAGGGGACGGCTGAGGGTCAGGCTTCGGGGAAGGGTTAGGGTTAGGGTTCGGTCTAGGGTTAGGGTTAGGGGACGGGGACGGTTCAGGGTCCAGGTGAGGGTACGACAACGCTCTAGGGGGAGCGTACGTGTGAGGGCGCGGTTTAGTGTCAGCGTACGGGTTAGGATTAGGGGACGGCTGAGGGTCAGGCTTCGGGGAAGGGTTAGGGTTAGGGTTCGGGCTAGGGTTAGGGTTCGGGATCGGGGACGGTTTAGGGTCCAGGTGAGGGTACGACAACGCTCTAGGGGGAGCGTACGTGTGAGGGCGCGGGTTAGTGTCAGCGTACGGGTTAGGATTAGGGGACGGCTGAGGGTCAGGCTTCGGGGAAGGGTTAGGGTTAGGGTTCGGGCTAGGGTTAGCGTTAGGGGACGGGGACGGTTCAGGGTCCAGGTGAGGGTACGACAACGCTCTAGGGGGAGCGTACGTGTGAGGGCGCGGGTTAGTGTCAGCGTACGGGTTAGGATTAGGGGATGGCTGAGTGTCAGGCTTCGGGGAAGGGTTAGGGTTTGGGTTCGGGCTCGGGTTAGGTTTAGGGGACGGGGACGGTTTAGGGTCCAGGTGAGGGCACGACAACGCTCTAGGGGGAGCGTACGTGTGAGGGCGCGGGTTAGTGTCAGCGTACGGGTTAGGATTAGGGGACGGCTGAGGGTCAGGCTTCGGGGAAGGGTTAGGGTTAGGGTTCGGGCTAGGGTTAGGGTTAGGGGACGGGGACGGTTCAGGGTCCAGGTGAGGGTACGACAACGCTCTAGGGGGAGCGTACGTGTGAGGGCGCGGGTTAGTGTCAGCGTACGGGTTAGGATTAGGGGACGGCTGAGGGTCAGGCTTCGGGGAAGGGTTAGGGTTAGGGTTCGGGCTAGGGTTAGGGTTAGGGGACGGGGACGGTTCAGGGTCCAGGTGAGGGTACGACAACTCTCTAGGGGGAGCGTACGTGTGAGGGCGCGGGTTAGTGTCAGCGTACGGGTTAGGATTAGGGGACGGCTGAGGGTCAGGCTTCGGGGAAGGGTTAGGGTTAGGGTTCGGGCTAGGGTTAGGGTTAGGGGACGGGGACGGTTTAGGGTTCAGGTGAGGGTACGACAACGCTCTAGGGGGAGCGTACGTGTGAGGGCGCGGTTTAGTGTCAGCGTACGGGTTAGGATTAGGGGACGGCTGAGGGTCAGGCTTCTGGGAAGGGTTAGGGTTAGGGTTCGGGCTAGGGTTAGGGTTAGGGGACGGGGACGGTTTAGGGTCCAGGTGAGGGTACGACAACGCTCTAGGGGGAGCGTACGTGTGAGGGCGCGGGTTAGTGTCAGCGTACGGGTTAGGATTAGGGGACGGCTGAGGGTCAGGCTTCGGGGAAGGGTTAGGGTTAGGGTTCGGGCTAGGGTTAGGGTTAGGGGACGGGGACGGTTCAGGGTCCAGGTGAGGGTACGACAACGCTCTAGGGGGAGCGTACGTGTGAGGGCGCGGGTTAGTGTCAGCGTACGGGTTAGGATTAGGGGACGGCTGAGGGTCAGGCTTCGGGGAAGGGTTAGGGTTAGGGTTCGGGCTAGGGTTAGGGTTAGGGGACGGGGACGGTTCAGGGTCCAGGTGAGGGTACGACAACGCTCTAGGGGGAGCGTACGTGTGAGGGCGCGGGTTAGTGTCAGCGTACGGGTTAGGATTAGGGGACGGCTGAGGGTCAGGCTTCGGGGAAGGGTTAGGGTTAGGGTTCGGGCTAGGGTTAGGGTTAGGGGACGGGGACGGTTTAGGGTCCAGGTGAGGGTACGACAACGCTCTAGGGGGAGCGTACGTGTGAGGGCGCGGGTTAGTGTCAGCGTACGGGTTAGGATTAGGGGACGGCTGAGGGTCAGGCTTCGGGGAAGGGTTAGGGTTAGGGTTCGGGCTAGGGTTAGGGTTAGGGGACGTGGACGGTTTAGGGTCCAGGTGAGGGTACGACAACGCTCTATGGGGAGCGTACGTGTGAGGGCGCGGGTTAGTGTCAGCGTACGGGTTAGAATTAGGGGACAGCTGAGGGTCAGGCTTCGGGGAAGGGTTAGGGTTAGGGTTCGGGCTAGGGTTAGGGTTAGGGGACGGGGACGGTTCAGGGTCCAGGTGAGGGTACGACAACGCTCTAGGGGGAGCGTACGTGTGAGGGCGCGGGTTAGTGTCAGCGTACGGGTTAGGATTAGGGGACGGCTGAGGGTCAGGCTTCGGGGAAGGGTTAGGGTTAGGGTTCGGGCTAGGGTTAGGGTTAGGGGACGGGGACGGTTCAGGTTCCAGGTGAGGGTACGACAACGCTCTAGGGGGAGCGTACGTGTGAGGGCGCGGGTTAGTGTCAGCGTACGGGTTAGGATTAGGGGACGGCTGAGGGTCAGGCTTCGGGGAAGGGTTAGGGTTAGGGTTCGGGCTAGGGTTAGGGTTAGGGGACGGGGACGGTTCAGGGTCCAGGTGAGGGTACGACAACGCTCTAGGGGGAGCGTACGTGTGAGGGCGCGGGTTAGTGTCAGCGTACGGGTTAGGATTAGGGGACGGCTGAGGGTCAGGCTTCGGGGAAGGGTTAGGGTTAGGGTTCGGGCTAGGGTTAGGGTTAGGGGACGGGGACGGTTCAGGGTCCAGGTGAGGGTACGACAACGCTCTAGGGGGAGCGTACGTGTGAGGGCGCGGGTTAGTGTCAGCTTACGGGTTAGGATTAGAGGACGGCTGAGGGTCAGGCTTCGGGGAAGGATCAGGGTTAGGGTTCGGGCTAGGGTTAGGGTTAGGGGACGGGGAGCGTTTAGGGTCCAGGTGAGGGTACGACAACGCTCTAGGGGGAGCGTACATGTGAGGGCGCGGGTTAGTGTCAGCGTACGGGTTAGGATTAGGGGACAGCTGAGGGTCAGGCTTCCGGGAAGGGTTAGGGTTAGGGTTCGGGCTAGGGTTAGGGTTAGGGGACGGGGACGGTTTAGGGTCCAGGTGAGGGTACGACAACGCTCTAGGGGGAGCGTACGTGTGAGGGCGTGGGTTAGTGTCAGCGTACGGGTTAGGATTAGGGGACGGCTGAGGGTCAGGCTTCGGGGAAGGGTTAGGGTTAGGGTTCGGGCTAGGGTTAGGGTTAGGGGACGGGGACGGTTTAGGGTCCAGGTGAGGGTACGACAACGCTCTAGGGGGAGCGTACGTGTGAGGGCGTGGGTTAGTGTCAGCGTACGGGTTAGGATTAGGGGACGGCTGAGGGTCAGGCTTCGGGGAAGGGTTAGGGTTAGGGTTCGGGCTAGGGTTAGGGTTAGGGGACGGGGACGGTTTAGGGTCCAGGTGAGGGTACGATAATGCTCTAGGGGGAGCGTACGTGTGAGGGCGCGGGTTAGTGTCAGCCTACAGGTTAGGATTAGGGGACGGTGAGGGTCAGGCTTCGGGGAAGGGTTAGGGTTAGGGTTCGGGCTAGGGTTAGGGTTAGGGGACGGGGACAGTTCAGGGTCCAGGTGAGGGTACGACAACGCTCTAGGGGGAGCGTACGTGTGAGGGCGCGGGTTAGTGTCAGCGTACGGGTTAGGATTAGGGGACGGCTGAGGGTCAGGCTTCGGGGAAGGGTTAGGGTTAGGGTTCGGGCTAGGGTTAGCGTTAGGGGACGGGGACGGTTCAGGGTCCAGGTGAGGGTATGACAACGCTCTAGGGGGAGCGTACGTGTGAGGGCGCGGGTTAGTGTCAGCGTACGGGTTAGGATTAGGGGACGGCTGAGGGTCAGGCTTCGGGGAAGGGTTAGGGTTAGGGTTCGGGCTAGGGTTAGGGTTAGGGGACGGGGACGGTTTAGGGTCCAGGTGAGGGTACGACAACGCTCTAGGGGGAGCGTACGTGTGAGGGCGCGGTTTAGTGTCAGCGTACGGGTTAGGATTAGGGGACGGCTGAGGGTCAGGCTTCGGGGAAGGGTTAGTGTTAGGGTTCGGGCTAGGGTTAGGGTTAGGGGACGGGGACGGTTCAGGGTCCAAGTGAGGGTACGACAACGCTCTAGGGGGTGCGTACGTGTGAGGGCGCGGGTTAGTGTCAGCGTACGGGTTAGGATTAGGGGATGGCTGAGGGTCAGGCTTCGGGGAAGGGTTAGGGTTAGGGTTCGGGCTAGGGTTAGGGTTAGGGGACGGGGACGGTTCAGGGTCCAGGTGAGGGTACGACAACGCTCTAGGGGGAGCGTACGTGTGAGGGCACGGGTTAGTGTCAGCGTACGTGTTAGGATTAGGGGACGGCTGAGGGTCAGGCTTCGGGGAAGGGTTAGGGTTAGGGTTCGGGCTAGGGTTAGGGTTAGGGGACGGGGACGGTTCAGGGTCCAGGTGAGGGTACGACAACGCTCTAGGGGGAGCGTACGTGTGAGGGCGCGGGTTAGTGTCAGCGTACGGGTTAGGATTAGGGGACGGCTGAGGGTCAGGCTTCGGGGAAGGGTTAGGGTTAGGGTTCGGGCTAGGGTTAGGGTTAGGGGACGGGGACGGTTCAGGGTCCAGGTGAGGGTACGACAACGCTCTAGGGGGAGCGTACGTGTGAGGGCGCGGGTTAGTGTCAGCGTACGGGTTAGGATTAGGGGACGGCTGAGTGTCAGGCTTCGGGGAAGGGTTAGGGTTAGGGTTCGGGCTAGGGTTAGGGTTAGGGGACGGGGACGGTTCAGGGTCCAGGTGAGGGTACGACAACGCTCTAGGGGGAGCGTACGTGTGAGGGCGCGGGTTAGTGTCAGCGTACGGGTTAGGATTAGGGGACGGCTGAGGGTCAGGCTTCGGGGAAGGGTTAGGGTTAGGGTTCGGGCTAGGGTTAGGGTTAGGGGACGGGGACGGTTTAGGGTCCAGGTGAGGGTACGAGAACGCTCTAGGGGGAGCGTACGTGTGAGGGCGCGGGTTAGTGTCAGCGTACGGGTTAGGATTAGGGGACGGCTGAGGGTCAGGCTTCGGGGAAGGGTTAGGGTTAGGGTTCGGGCTAGGGTTAGGGTTAGGGGATGGGGACGGTTTAGGGTCCAGGTGAGGGTACGACAACGCTCTAGGGGGAGCGTACGTGTGAGGGCGCGGGTTAGTGTCAGCGTACGGGTTAGGATTAGGGGACGGCTGAGGGTCAGGCTTCGGGGAAGGGTTAGGGTTAGGGTTCGGGCTAGGGTTAGGGTTAGGGGACGGGGACGGTTCAGGGTCCAGGTGAGGGTACGACAACGCTCTAGGGGGAGCGTACGTGTGAGGGCGCGGGTTAGTGTCAGCGTACGGGTTAGGATTAGGGGACGGCTGAGGGTCAGGCTTCGGGGAAGGGTTAGGGTTAGGGTTCGGGCTAGGGTTAGGGTTAGGGGACGGGGACGGTTCAGGGTCCAGGTGAGGGTACGACAACGCTCTAGGGGGAGCGTACGTGTGAGGGCGCGGGTTAGTGTCAGCGTACGGGTTAGGATTAGGGGACGGCTGAGGGTCAGGCTTCGGGGAAGGGTTAGGGTTAGGGTTCGGGCTAGGGTTAGGGTTAGGGGACGGGGACGGTTCAGGGTCCAGGTGAGGGTACAACAACGCTCTAGGGGGAGCGTACGTGTGAGGGCGCGGGTTAGTGTCAGCGTACGGGTTAGGATTAGGGGACGGCTGAGGGTCAGGCTTCGGGGAAGGGTTAGGGTTAGGGTTCGGGCTAGGGTTAGGGTTAGGGGACGGAGACGGTTCAGGGTCCAGGTGAGGGTACGACAACGCTCTAGGGGGAGCGTACGTGTGAGGGCGCGGGTTAGTGTCAGCGTACGGGTTAGGATTAGGGGACGGCTGAGGGTCAGGCTTCGGGGAAGGATTAGGGTTACGGTTCGGGCTAGGGTTAGGGTTAGGGGACGGGGAGCGTTTAGGGTCCAGGTGAGGGTACGACAACGCTCTAGGGGGAGCGTACGTGTGAGGGCGCGGGTTAGTGTCAGCGTACGGGTTAGGATTAGGGGACAGCTGAGGGTCAGGCTTCCGGGAAGGGTTAGGGTTAGGGTTCGGGCTAGGGTTAGGGTTAGGGGACGGGGACGGTTTAGGGTCCAGGTGAGGGTTCGACAACGCTCTAGGGGGAGCGTACGTGTGAGGGCGTGGGTTAGTGTCAGCGTACGGGTTAGGATTAGGGGACGGCTGAGGGTCAGGCTTCGGGGAAGGGTTAGGGTTAGGGTTCGGGTTAGGGGACGGGGACGGTTTAGGGTCCAGGTGAGGGTACGACAACGCTCTAGGGGGAGCGTACGTGTGAGGGCGCGGGTTAGTGTCAGCGTACGGGTTAGGATTAGGGGACGGCTGAGGGTCAGGCTTCGGGGAAGGGTTAGGGTTAGGGTTCGGGCTAGGGTTAGGGTTAGGGGACGGGGAGGGTTTAGGGTCCAGGTGAGGGTACGACAACGCTCTAGGGGGAGCGTACGTGTGAGGGCGCGGGTTAGTGTCAGCGTACGGGTTAGGATTAGGGGACGGCTGAGGGTCAGGCTTCGGGGAAGGGTTAGGGTTAGGGTTCGGGCTAGGGTTAGGGTTAGGGGACGGGGACGGTTTAGGGTCCAGGTGAGGGTACGATAATGCTCTAGGGGGAGCGTACGTGTGAGGGCGCGGGTTAGTGTCAGCGTACAGGTTAGGATTAGGGGACGGTGAGGGTCAGGCTTCGGGGAAGGGTTAGGGTTAGGGTTCGGGCTAGGGTTAGGGTTAGGGGACGGGGACGGTTCAGGGTCCAGGTGAGGGTACGACAATGCTCTAGGGGGAGCGTACGTGTGAGAGCGCGGGTTAGTGTCAGCGTACGGGTTAGGTTAAGGGGACGGCTGAGGGTCAGGCTTCGGGGAAGGGTTAGGGTTAGGGTTCGGGCTAGGGTTAGGGTTAGGGGACGGGGACGGTTTAGGGTCCAGGTGAGGGTACGACAACGCTCTAGGGGAAGCGTACGTGTGAGGGCGCGGGTTAGTGTCAGCGTACGGGTTAGGATTAGGGGACGGCTGAGGGTCAGGCTTCGGGGAAGGGTTAGGGTTAGGGCTCGGGCTAGGGTTAGGGTTAGGGGACGGGGACGGTTTAGGGTCCAGGTGAGGGTACGACAACACTCTAGGGGGAGCGTACATTTGAGGGCGCGGGTTAGTGTCAGCGTACGGGTTAGGATTAGGGGACGGCTGAGGGTCAGGCTTTGGCGAAGGGTTAGGGTTAGGGTTAGGTTTCGGTCTAGGGTTAGGGTTAGGGGACGGGGACGGTTCAGGGTCCAGGTGAGGGTACGACAACACTCTAGGGGAAGAGTACGTGTGAGGGCGCGGGTTAGTGTTAGCGTACGGGTTAGTATTAGGGGACGGCTGAGGGTCAGGCTTCGGGGAAGGGTTAGGGTTAGGGTTCGGGCTAGGGTTAGGGTTAGGGGACGGGGACGGTTCAGGGTCCAGGTGAGGGTACGACAACGCTCTAGGGGGAGCGTACGTGTGAGGGCCCGGGTTAGTGTCAGCGTACGGGTTAGGATTAGGGGACGGCTGAGGGTCAGGCTTCGGGGAAGGGTTAGGGTTAGGGTTCGGGCTAGGGTTAGCGTTAGGGGACAGGGACCGTTCAGGGTCCAGTTGAGGGTACGACAACGCTCTAGGGGGAGCGTACGTGTGAGGGCGCGGGTTAGTGTCAGCGTACGGGTTAGGATTAGGGGACGGCTGAGGGTCAGGCTTCGGGGAAGGGTTAGGGTTAGGGTTCGGGCTAGGGTTAGGGTTAGGGGACGGGGACGGTTCTGGGTCCAGGTGAGGGTACGACAACACTCTAGGGGGAGCGTACGTGTGAGGGCGCGGGTTAGTGTCAGCATACGGGTTAGGATTAGGGGACGGCTGAGGGTCAGGCTTCGGGGAAGGGTTAGGGTTAGGGTTCGGGCTAGGGTTAGGGTTAGGGGACGGGGACGGTTTAGGGTCCAGGTGAGGGTACGACAACACTCTAGGGGGAGCGTACGTGTGAGGGCGCGGGTTAGTGTCAGCGTACGGGTTAGGATTAGGGGACGGCTGAGGGTCAGGCTTCGGGGAAGTGTTAGGATTAGGGTTCGGGCTAGGGTTAGGGTTAGGGGACGGGGACGGTTTAGGGTCCAGGTGAGGGTACGACAACGCTCTAGGGGGAGCGTACGTGTGAGGGCGCGGGTTAGTGTCAGCGTACGGGTTAGGATTAGGGGACGGCTGAGAGTCAGGCTTCGGGGAAGGGTTAGGGTTAGGGTTCGGGCTAGGGTTAGGGTTAGGGGACGGGGACGGTTCAGGGTCCAGGTGAGGGTACGACAACGCTCTAGGGGGAGCGTACGTGTGAGGGCGCGGGTTAGTGTCAGCGTACGGGTTAGGATTAGGGGACGGCTGAGTGTCAGGCTTCGGGGAAGTGTTAGGGTTAGGGTTCGGACTAGGGTTAGGGTTAGGGGACGGGGACGGTTTAGGGTCCAGGTGAGGGTACGACAACGCTCTAGGGGGAGCGTACGTGTGAGGGCGTGGGTTAGTGTCAGCGTACGGGTTAGGATTAGGGGACGGCTGAGGGTCAGGCTTCGAGGAAGGGTTAGGGTTAGGGTTCGGGCTAGGGTTAGCGTTAGGGGACGGGGACGGTTCAGGGTCCAGGTGAGGGTACGACAACGCTCTAGGGGCAGCGTACGTGTGAGGGCGCGGGTTAGTGTCAGCGTACGGGTTAGGATTATGGGACGGCTGAGGGTCAGGCTTCGGGGAAGGGTTAGGGTTAGGGTTCGGGCTAGGGTTAGGGTTAGGGGACGGGGACGGTTCAGGGTCCAGGTGGGGTACAACAACGCTCTAGGGGGAGCGTACGTGTGAGGGCGCGGGTTAGTGTCAGCGTACGGGTTAGGATTAGGGGACGGCTGAGGGTCAGGCTTCGGGGAAGGGTTAGGGTTAGGGTTCGGGCTAGGGTTAGGGTTAGGGGACGGGGACGGTTCAGGGTCCAGGTGAGGGTACGACAACGCTCTAGGGGGAGCGTACGTGTGAGGGCGCGGGTTAGTGTCAGCGTACGGGTTAGGATTAGGGGACGGCTGAGGGTCAGGCTTCGGGGAAGGTTTAGGGTTAGGGTTCGGGCTAGGGTTAGGGTTAGGGGACGGGGACGGTTCAGGGTCCAGGTGAGGGTACGACAACGCTCTAGGGGGAGCGTACGTGTGAGGGCGCGGGTTAGTGTCAGCGTACGGGTTAGGATTAGGGGACGGCTGAGTGTCAGGCTTCGGGGAAGGGTTAGGGTTAGGGTTCGGGCTAGGGTTAGGGTTAGGGGACGGGGACGGTTCAGGGTCCAGGTGAGGGTACGACAACGCTCTAGGGGGAGCGTACGTGTGAGGGCGCGGGTTAGTGTCAGCGTACGGGTTAGGATTAGGGGACGGCTGAGGGTCAGGCTTCGGGGAAGGGTTAGGGTTAGGGTTCGGGCTAGGGTTAGGGTTAGGGGACGGGGACGGTTTAGGGTCCAGGTGAGGTTACGACAACGCTCTAGGGGGAGCGTACGTGTGAGGGCACGGGTTAGTGTCAGTGTACGGGTTAGGATTAGGGGACGGCTGAGGGTCAGGTTTCGGGGAAGGGTTAGGGTTAGGGTTCGGGCTAGGGTTAGGGTTAGGGGACGGGGACGGTTCAGGGTCCAGGTGAGGGTACGACAACGCTCTAGGGGGAGCGTACGTGTGAGGGCGCGGGTTAGTGTCAGCGTACGGGTTAGGATTAGGGGACGGCTGAGGGTCAGGCTTCGGGGAAGGGTTAGGGTTAGGGTTCTGGCTAGGGTTAGCGTTAGGGGACGGGGACGGTTCAGGGTCCAGGTGAGGGTACGACAACGCTCTAGGGGGAGCGTACGTGTGAGGGCGCGGGTTAGTGTCAGCGTACGGGTTAGGATTAGGGGACGGCTGAGGGTCAGGCTTCGGGGAAGGGTTAGGGTTAGGGTTCGGGCTAGGGTTAGGGTTAGGGGACGGGGACGGTTTAGGGTCCAGGTGAGGGTACGATAACGCTCTAGGGGGAGCGTACGTGTGAGGGCGCGGGTTAGTGTCAGCGTACGGGTTAGGATTAGGGGACGGCTGAGGGTCAGGCTTCGGGGAAGGGTTAGGGTTAGGGTTCGGGCTAGGGTTAGGGTTAGGGGACGGGGACGGTTCTGGGTCCAGGTGAGGGTACGACAACACTCTAGGGGGAGCGTACGTGTGAGGGCGCGGGTTAGTGTCAGCGTACGGGTTAGGATTAGGGGACGGCTGAGGGTCAGGTTTCGGGGAAGGGTTAGGCTTAGGGTTCGGGCTAGGGTTAGGGTTAGGGGACGGGGACGGTTTAGGGTCCAGGTGAGGGTACGACAACGCTCTAGGGGGAGCGTACGTGTGAGGGCGCGGGTTAGTGTCAGCGTACGGGTTAGGATTAGGGGACGGCTGAGGGTCAGGCTTCGGGGAAGGGGAAGGGTTAGGGTTAGGGTTCGGGCTAGGGTTAGCGTTAGGGGACGGGGACGGTTCAGGGTCCAGGTGAGGGTACGACAACGCTCTAGGGGCAGCGTACGTGTGAGGGCGCGGGTTAGTGTCAGCCTACGTGTTAGGATTATGAGACGGCTGAGGGTCAGGCTTCGGGGAAGTGTTAGGGTTAGGGTTCGGGCTAGGGTTAGGGTTAGGGGAAGGGGACGGTTCAGGGTCCAGGTGAGGGTACGACAACGCTCTAGGGGGAGCGTACGTGTGAGGGCGCGGGTTAGTGTCAGCGTACGGGTTAGGATTAGGGGACGGCTGAGGGTCAGGCTTCGGGGAAGGGTTAGGGTTAGGGTTCGGGCTAGGGTTAGGGTTAGGGGACGGGGACGGTTCAGGGTCCAGGTGAGGGTACGACAACGCTCTAAGGGGAGCGTACGTGTGAGGGCGCGGGTTAGTGTCAGCGTACGGGTTAGGATTAGGGGACGGCTGAGGGTCAGGCTTCGGGGAAGGGTTAGGGTTAGGGTTCGGGCTAGGGTTAGGGTTAGGGGATGGGGACGGTTTAGGGTCCAGGTGAGGGTACGACAACGCTCTAGGGGGAGCGTACGTGTGAGGGCGCGGGTTAGTGTCAGCGTACGGGTGAGGATTAGGGGACGGCTGAGGGTCAGGCTTCGGGGAAGGGTTAGGGTTAGGGTTCGGGCTAGGGTTAGGGTTAGGGGACGGGGACGGTTCAGGGTCCAGGTGAGGGTACGACAACGCTCTAGGGGGAGCGTACGTGTGAGGGCGCGGGTTAGTGTCAGCGTATGGGTTAGGATTAGGGGACGGCTGAGGGTCAGGCTTCGGGGAAGGGTTAGGGTTAGGGTTCGGGCTAGGGTTAGGGTTAGGGGACGGGGACGGTTCAGGGTCCAGGTGAGGGTACGACAACGCTCTAGGGGGAGCGTACGTGTGAGGGCACGGGTTAGTGTCAGCGTACGGGTTAGGATTAGGGGACGGCTGAGGGTCAGGCTTCGGGGAAGGGTTAGGGTTAGGGTTCGGGCTAGGGTTAGGGTTAGGGGACGGGGACGGTTTACGGTCCAGGTGAGGGTACGACAACGCTCTAGGGGGAGCGTACGTGTGAGGGCGCGGGTTAGTGTCAGCGTACGGGTTAGGATTAGGGGACGGCTGAGGGTCAGGCTTCGGGGAAGGGTTAGGGTTAGGGTTCGGGCTAGGGTTAGGGTTATGGGACGGGGACGGTTTAGGGTCCAGGTGAGGGTACGACAACGCTCTAGGGGGAGCGTACGTGTGAGGGCGCGGGTTAGTGTCAGCGTACGGGTTAGGATTATGGGACGGCTGAGGGTCAGGCTTCGGGGGTTAGGTTTAGGGTTCGGGCTAGGGTTAGGTTTAGGGGACGGGGACGGTTTAGGGTCCAGGTGAGGGTACGACAACGCTCTAGGGGGAGCGTACGTGTGAGGGCGCGGGTTAGTGTCAGCGTACGGGTTAGGATTAGGGGACGGGTGAGGGTCAGGCTTCGGGGAAGTTTTAGGGTTAGGGTTCGGGCTAGGGTTAGGGTTAGGGGACGGGGACGGTTCAGGGTCCAGGTGAGGGTACGACAACGCTCTAGGGGGAGCGTACGTGTGAGGGCGCGGGTTAGTGTCAGCGTACGGGTTAGGATTAGGGGACGGCTGAGGGTCAGGCTTCGGGGAAGGGTTAGGGTTAGGGTTCGGGCTAGGGTTAGCGTTAGGGGACGGGGACGGTTCAGGGTCCAGGTGAGGGTACGACAACGCTCTAGGGGGAGCGTACGTGTGAGGGCGCGGGTTAGTGTCAGCGTACGGGTTAGGATTAGGGGACGGCTGAGGGTCAGGCTTCGGGGAAGGGTTAGGGTTAGGGTTCGGGCTAGGGTTAGGGTTAGGGGACGGGGACGGTTCAGGGTCCAGGTGAGGGTACGATAACGCTCTAGGGGGAGCGTACGTGTGAGGGCGCGGGTTAGTGTCAGCGTACGGGTTAGGATTAGGGGACGGCTGAGGGTCAGGCTTCGGGGAAGGGTTAGGGTTAGGGTTCGGGCTAGGGTTAGGGTTAGGGGACGGGGACGGTTTAGGGTCCAGGTGAGGGTACGATAACGCTCTAGGGGGAGCGTACGTGTGAGGGCGCGGGTTAGTGTCAGCGTACGGGTTAGGATTAGGGGACGGCTGAGGGTCAGGCTTCGGGGAAGGGTTAGGGTTAGGGTTCGGGCTAGGGTTAGGGTTAGGGGACGGGGACGGTTCTGGGTCCAGGTGAGGGTACGACAACACTCTAGGGGGAGCGTACGTGTGAGGGCGCGGGTTAGTGTCAGCGTACGGGTTAGGATTAGGAGACGGCTGAGGGTCAGGCTTCGGGGAAAGGTTAGGGTTAGGGTTCGGGCTAGGGTTAGGGTTAGGGGACGGGGACGGTTTAGGGTCCAGGTGAGGGTACGACAACACTCTAGGGGGAGCGTACGTGTGAGGGCGCGGGTTAGTGTCAGCGTACGGGTTAGGATTAGGGGACGGCTGAGGGTCAGGCTTCGGGGAAGGGTTAGGTTTAGGGTTCGGGCTAGGGTTAGGGTTAGGGGACGGGGACGGTTTAGGGTCCAGGTGAGGGTACGACAACGCTCTAGGGGGAGCGTACGTGTGAGGGCGCGGGTTAGTGTCAGCGTACGGGTTAGGATTAGGGGACGGCTGAGGGTCAGGCTTCGGGGAAGGGTTAGGGTTAGGGTTCGGGCTAGGGTTAGGGTTAGGGGACGGGGACGGTTCAGGGTCCAGGTGAGGGTACGACAACGCTCTAGGGGGAGCGTACGTGTGAGGGCGCGGGTTAGTGTCAGCGTACGGGTTAGGATTAGGGGACGGCTGAGGGTCAGGTTTCGGGGAAGGGTTAGGCTTAGGGTTCGGGCTAGGGTTAGGGTTAGGGGACGGGGACGGTTTAGGGTCCAGGTGAGGGTACGACAACGCTCTAGGGGGAGCGTACGTGTGAGGGCGCGGGTTAGTGTCAGCGTACGGGTTAGGATTAGGGGACGGCTGAGGGTCAGGCTTCGGGGAAGTGGAAGGGTTAGGGTTAGGGTTCGGGCTAGGGTTAGCGTTAGGGGACGGGGACGGTTCAGGGTCCAGGTGAGGGTACGACAACGCTCTAGGGGCAGCGTACGTGTGAGGGCGCGGGTTAGTGTCAGCCTACGTGTTAGGATTATGAGACGGCTGAGGGTCAGGCTTCGGGGAAGTGTTAGGGTTAGGGTTCGGGCTAGGGTTAGGGTTAGGGGAAGGGGACGGTTCAGGGTCCAGGTGAGGGTACGACAACGCTCTAGGGGGAGCGTACGTGTGAGGGCGCGGGTTAGTGTCAGCGTACGGGTTAGGATTAGGGGACGGCTGAGGGTCAGGCTTCGGGGAAGGGTTAGGGTTAGGGTTCGGGCTAGGGTTAGGGTTAGGGGACGGGGACGGTTCAGGGTCCAGGTGAGGGTACGACAACGCTCTAGGGGGAGCGTACGTGTGAGGGCGCGGGTTAGTGTCAGCGTACGGGTGAGGATTAGGGGACGGCTGAGGGTCAGGCTTCGGGGAAGGGTTAGGGTTAGGGTTCGGGCTAGGGTTAGGGTTAGGGGACGGGGACGGTTCAGGGTCCAGGTGAGGGTACGACAACGCTCTAGGGGGAGCGTACGTGTGAGGGCGCGGGTTAGTGTCAGCGTATGGGTTAGGATTAGGGGACGGCTGAGGGTCAGGCTTCGGGGAAGGGTTAGGGTTAGGGTTCGGGCTAGGGTTAGGGTTAGGGGACGGGGACGGTTCTGGGTCCAGGTGAGGGTACGACAACACTCTAGGGGGAGCGTACGTGTGAGGGCGCGGGTTAGTGTCAGCGTACGGGTTAGGATTAGGGGACGGCTGAGGGTCAGGTTTCGGGGAAGGGTTAGGCTTAGGGTTCGGGCTAGGGTTAGGGTTAGGGGACGGGGACGGTTTAGGGTCCAGGTGAGGGTACGACAACGCTCTAGGGGGAGCGTACGTGTGAGGGCGCGGGTTAGTGTCAGCGTACGGGTTAGGATTAGGGGACGGCTGAGGGTCAGGCTTCGGGGAAGGGGAAGGGTTAGGGTTAGGGTTCGGGCTAGGGTTAGCGTTAGGGGACGGGGACGGTTCAGGGTCCAGGTGAGGGTACGACAACGCTCTAGGGGCAGCGTACGTGTGAGGGCGCGGGTTAGTGTCAGCCTACGTGTTAGGATTATGAGACGGCTGAGGGTCAGGCTTCGGGGAAGTGTTAGGGTTAGGGTTCGGGCTAGGGTTAGGGTTAGGGGAAGGGGACGGTTCAGGGTCCAGGTGAGGGTACGACAACGCTCTAGGGGGAGCGTACGTGTGAGGGCGCGGGTTAGTGTCAGCGTACGGGTTAGGATTAGGGGACGGCTGAGGGTCAGGCTTCGGGGAAGGGTTAGGGTTAGGGTTCGGGCTAGGGTTAGGGTTAGGGGACGGGGACGGTTCAGGGTCCAGGTGAGGGTACGACAACGCTCTAAGGGGAGCGTACGTGTGAGGGCGCGGGTTAGTGTCAGCGTACGGGTTAGGATTAGGGGACGGCTGAGGGTCAGGCTTCGGGGAAGGGTTAGGGTTAGGGTTCGGGCTAGGGTTAGGGTTAGGGGATGGGGACGGTTTAGGGTCCAGGTGAGGGTACGACAACGCTCTAGGGGGAGCGTACGTGTGAGGGCGCGGGTTAGTGTCAGCGTACGGGTGAGGATTAGGGGACGGCTGAGGGTCAGGCTTCGGGGAAGGGTTAGGGTTAGGGTTCGGGCTAGGGTTAGGGTTAGGGGACGGGGACGGTTCAGGGTCCAGGTGAGGGTACGACAACGCTCTAGGGGGAGCGTACGTGTGAGGGCGCGGGTTAGTGTCAGCGTATGGGTTAGGATTAGGGGACGGCTGAGGGTCAGGCTTCGGGGAAGGGTTAGGGTTAGGGTTCGGGCTAGGGTTAGGGTTAGGGGACGGGGACGGTTCAGGGTCCAGGTGAGGGTACGACAACGCTCTAGGGGGAGCGTACGTGTGAGGGCACGGGTTAGTGTCAGCGTACGGGTTAGGATTAGGGGACGGCTGAGGGTCAGGCTTCGGGGAAGGGTTAGGGTTAGGGTTCGGGCTAGGGTTAGGGTTAGGGGACGGGGACGGTTTAGGGTCCAGGTGAGGGTACGACAACGCTCTAGGGGGAGCGTACGTGTGAGGGCGCGGGTTAGTGTCAGCGTACGGGTTAGGATTAGGGGACGGCTGAGGGTCAGGCTTCGGGGAAGGGTTAGGGTTAGGGTTCGGGCTAGGGTTAGGGTTATGGGACGGGGACGGTTTAGGGTCCAGGTGAGGGTACGACAACGCTCTAGGGGGAGCGTACGTGTGAGGGCGCGGGTTAGTGTCAGCGTACGGGTTAGGATTATGGGACGGCTGAGGGTCAGGCTTCGGGGGTTAGGTTTAGGGTTCGGGCTAGGGTTAGGTTTAGGGGACGGGGACGGTTTAGGGTCCAGGTGAGGGTACGACAACGCTCTAGGGGGAGCGTACGTGTGAGGGCGCGGGTTAGTGTCAGCGTACGGGTTAGGATTAGGGGACGGGTGAGGGTCAGGCTTCGGGGAAGTTTTAGGGTTAGGGTTCGGGCTAGGGTTAGGGTTAGGGGACGGGGACGGTTCAGGGTCCAGGTGAGGGTACGACAACGCTCTAGGGGGAGCGTACGTGTGAGGGCGCGGGTTAGTGTCAGCGTACGGGTTAGGATTAGGGGACGGCTGAGGGTCAGGCTTCGGGGAAGGGTTAGGGTTAGGGTTCGGGCTAGGGTTAGCGTTAGGGGACGGGGACGGTTCAGGGTCCAGGTGAGGGTACGACAACGCTCTAGGGGGAGCGTACGTGTGAGGGCGCGGGTTAGTGTCAGCGTACGGGTTAGGATTAGGGGACGGCTGAGGGTCAGGCTTCGGGGAAGGGTTAGGGTTAGGGTTCGGGCTAGGGTTAGGGTTAGGGGACGGGGACGGTTCAGGGTCCAGGTGAGGGTACGATAACGCTCTAGGGGGAGCGTACGTGTGAGGGCGCGGGTTAGTGTCAGCGTACGGGTTAGGATTAGGGGACGGCTGAGGGTCAGGCTTCGGGGAAGGGTTAGGGTTAGGGTTCGGGCTAGGGTTAGGGTTAGGGGACGGGGACGGTTTAGGGTCCAGGTGAGGGTACGATAACGCTCTAGGGGGAGCGTACGTGTGAGGGCGCGGGTTAGTGTCAGCGTACGGGTTAGGATTAGGGGACGGCTGAGGGTCAGGCTTCGGGGAAGGGTTAGGGTTAGGGTTCGGGCTAGGGTTAGGGTTAGGGGACGGGGACGGTTCTGGGTCCAGGTGAGGGTACGACAACACTCTAGGGGGAGCGTACGTGTGAGGGCGCGGGTTAGTGTCAGCGTACGGGTTAGGATTAGGAGACGGCTGAGGGTCAGGCTTCGGGGAAAGGTTAGGGTTAGGGTTCGGGCTAGGGTTAGGGTTAGGGGACGGGGACGGTTTAGGGTCCAGGTGAGGGTACGACAACACTCTAGGGGGAGCGTACGTGTGAGGGCGCGGGTTAGTGTCAGCGTACGGGTTAGGATTAGGGGACGGCTGAGGGTCAGGCTTCGGGGAAGGGTTAGGTTTAGGGTTCGGGCTAGGGTTAGGGTTAGGGGACGGGGACGGTTTAGGGTCCAGGTGAGGGTACGACAACGCTCTAGGGGGAGCGTACGTGTGAGGGCGCGGGTTAGTGTCAGCGTACGGGTTAGGATTAGGGGACGGCTGAGGGTCAGGCTTCGGGGAAGGGTTAGGGTTAGGGTTCGGGCTAGGGTTAGGGTTAGGGGACGGGGACGGTTCAGGGTCCAGGTGAGGGTACGACAACGCTCTAGGGGGAGCGTACGTGTGAGGGCGCGGGTTAGTGTCAGCGTACGGGTTAGGATTAGGGGACGGCTGAGGGTCAGGTTTCGGGGAAGGGTTAGGCTTAGGGTTCGGGCTAGGGTTAGGGTTAGGGGACGGGGACGGTTTAGGGTCCAGGTGAGGGTACGACAACGCTCTAGGGGGAGCGTACGTGTGAGGGCGCGGGTTAGTGTCAGCGTACGGGTTAGGATTAGGGGACGGCTGAGGGTCAGGCTTCGGGGAAGTGGAAGGGTTAGGGTTAGGGTTCGGGCTAGGGTTAGCGTTAGGGGACGGGGACGGTTCAGGGTCCAGGTGAGGGTACGACAACGCTCTAGGGGCAGCGTACGTGTGAGGGCGCGGGTTAGTGTCAGCCTACGTGTTAGGATTATGAGACGGCTGAGGGTCAGGCTTCGGGGAAGTGTTAGGGTTAGGGTTCGGGCTAGGGTTAGGGTTAGGGGAAGGGGACGGTTCAGGGTCCAGGTGAGGGTACGACAACGCTCTAGGGGGAGCGTACGTGTGAGGGCGCGGGTTAGTGTCAGCGTACGGGTTAGGATTAGGGGACGGCTGAGGGTCAGGCTTCGGGGAAGGGTTAGGGTTAGGGTTCGGGCTAGGGTTAGGGTTAGGGGACGGGGACGGTTCAGGGTCCAGGTGAGGGTACGACAACGCTCTAGGGGGAGCGTACGTGTGAGGGCGCGGGTTAGTGTCAGCGTACGGGTGAGGATTAGGGGACGGCTGAGGGTCAGGCTTCGGGGAAGGGTTAGGGTTAGGGTTCGGGCTAGGGTTAGGGTTAGGGGACGGGGACGGTTCAGGGTCCAGGTGAGGGTACGACAACGCTCTAGGGGGAGCGTACGTGTGAGGGCGCGGGTTAGTGTCAGCGTATGGGTTAGGATTAGGGGACGGCTGAGGGTCAGGCTTCGGGGAAGGGTTAGGGTTAGGGTTCGGGCTAGGGTTAGGGTTAGGGGACGGGGACGGTTCAGGGTCCAGGTGAGGGTACGACAACGCTCTAGGGGGAGCGTACGTGTGAGGGCGCGGGTTAGTGTCAGCGTACGGGTTAGGATTAGGGGACGGCTGAGGGTCAGGCTTCGGGGAAGGGTTAGGGTTAGGGTTCGGGCTAGGGTTAGGGTTAGGGGACGGGGACGGTTTAGGGTCCAGGTGAGGGTACGACAACGCTCTAGGGGGAGCGTACGTGTGAGGGCGCGGGTTAGTGTCAGCGTACGGGTTAGGATTAGGGGACGGCTGAGGGTCAGGCTTCGGGGAAGGGTTAGGGTTAGGGTTCGGGCTAGGGTTAGGGTTAGGGGACGGGGACGGTTTAGGGTCCAGGTGAGGGTACGACAACGCTCTAGGGGGAGCGTACGTGTGAGGGCGCGGGTTAGTGTCAGCGTACGGGTTAGGATTATGGGACGGCTGAGGGTCAGGCTTCGGGGAAGGGTTAGGTTTAGGGTTCGGGCTAGGGTTAGGTTTAGGGGACGGGGACGGTTTAGGGTCCAGGTGAGGGTACGACAACGCTCTAGGGGGAGCGTACGTGTGAGGGCGCGGGTTAGTGTCAGCGTACGGGTTAGGATTAGGGGACGGGTGAGGGTCAGGCTTCGGGGAAGTTTTAGGGTTAGGGTTCGGGCTAGGGTTAGGGTTAGGGGACGGGGACGGTTCAGGGTCCAGGTGAGGGTACGACAACGCTCTAGGGGGAGCGTACGTGTGAGGGCGCGGGTTAGTGTCAGCGTACGGGTTAGGATTAGGGGACGGCTGAGGGTCAGGCTTCGGGGAAGGGTTAGGGTTAGGGTTCGGGCTAGGGTTAGGGTTAGGGGACGGGGACGGTTTAGGGTCCAGGTGAGGGTACGACAACGCTCTAGGGGGAGCGTACGTGTGAGGGCGCGGGTTAGTGTCAGCGTACGGGTTAGGATTAGGGGACGGCTGAGGGTCAGGCTTCGGGGAAGGGTTAGGGTTAGGGTTCGGGCTAGGGTTAGGGTTAGGGGACGGGGACGGTTTAGGGTCCAGGTGAGGGTACGACAACGCTCTAGGGGGAGCGTACGTGTGAGGGCGCGGGTTAGTGTCAGCGTACGGGTTAGGATTAGGGGACGGCTGAGGGTCAGGCTTCTGGGAAGGATTAGGGTTAGGGTTCGGGCTAGGGTTAGGGTTAGGGGACGGGGACGGTTTAGGGTGCAGGTGAGGGCACGACAACGCTCTAGGGGGAGCGTACGTGTGAGGGCGCTGGTTAGTGTCATCATACGGGTTAGGATTAGGGGACGGCTGAGGGTCAGGCTTCGGGGAAGGGTTAGGGTTAGGGTTCGGGCTAGGGTTAGGGTTAGGGGACGGGGACGGTTTAGGGCCCAGGTGAGGGTACGACAACGCTCTAGGGGGAGCGTACGTGTGAGGGCGCGGGTTAGTGTCAGCGTACGGGTTAGGATTAGGGGACGGCTGAGGGTCAGGCTTCGGGGAAGGGTTAGGGTTAGGGTTCGGGCTAGGGTTAGGGTTAAGGGACGGGGACGGTTTAGGGTCCAGGTGAGGGTACGACAACGCTCTAGGGGGAGCGTACGTGTGAGGGCGCGTTTTAGTGTCAGCGTACCTGTTAGGATTAGGGGACGGCTGAGGGTCAGGCTTCGGGGAAGGGTTAGGGTTAGGGTTCGGTCTAGGGTTAGGGTTACAGGACGGGGACGGTTCAGGGTCCAGGTGAGGATACGACAACGCTCTAGGGGGAGCGTACGTGTGAGGGCGCGGGTTAGTGTCAGCGTACGGGTTAGGATTAGGGGACGGCTGAGGGTCAGGCTTCGGGGAAGGGTTAGGGTTATGGTTCGGGCTAGAGTTAGCGTTAGGGGACGGGGACGGTTCAGGGTCCAGGTGAGGGTACGACAACGCTCTAGGGGGAGCGTACGTGTGAGGGCGCGGGTTAGTGTCAGCGTACGGGTTAGGATGAGGGGACGGCTGAGGGTCAGGCTTCGGGGAAGGGTTAGGGTTAGGGTTTGGGCTAGGGTTAGGGTTAGGGGACGGGACGGTTTAGGGTCCAGGTGAGGGTACGACAACGCTCTAGGGGGAGCGTACGTGTGAGGGCGCGGGTTAGTGTCAGCGTACGGGTTAGGATTAGGGGACGGCTGAGGGTCAGGCTTCGGGGAAGGGTTAGGGTTAGGGTTCGGGCTAGGGTTAGGGTTAGGGGACGGGGACGGTTCTGGGTCCAGGTGAGGGTACGACAACACTCTAGGGGGAGCGTACGTGTGAGGGCGCGGGTTAGTGTCAGCGTACGGGTTAGGATTAGGGGACGGCTGAGGGTCAGGCTTCGGGGAAGGGTTAGGGTTAGGGTTCGGGCTAGGGTTAGGGTTAGGGGCCGGGGACGGTTTAGGGTCCAGGTGAGGGTACGACAACACTCTAGGGGGAGCGTACGTGTGAGGGCGCGGGTTAGTGTCAGCGTACGGGTTAGGATTAGGGGACGGCTGAGGGTCAGGCTTCGGGGAAGGGTTAGGTTTAGGGTTCGGGCTAGGGTTAGGGTTAGGGGACGGGGACGGTTTAGGGTCCAGGTGAGGGTACGACAACGCTCTAGGGGGAGCGTACGTGTGAGGGCGCGGGTTAGTGTCAGCGTACGGGTTAGGATTAGGGGACGGCTGAGGGTCAGGCTTCGGGGAAGGGTTAGGGTTAGGGTTCGGGCTAGGGTTAGGGTTAGGGGACGGGGACGGTTCAGGGTCCAGGTGAGGGTACGACAACGCTCTAGGGGGAGCGTACGTGTGAGGGCGCGGGTTAGTGTCAGCGTACGGGTTAGGATTAGGGGACGGCTGAGGGTCAGGTTTCGGGGAAGGGTTAGGCTTAGGGTTCGGGCTAGGGTTAGGGTTAGGGGACGGGGACGGTTTAGGGTCCAGGTGAGGGTACGACAACGCTCTAGGGGGAGCGTACGTGTGAGGGCGCGGGTTAGTGTCAGCGTACGGGTTAGGATTAGGGGACGGCTGAGGGTCAGGCTTCGGGGAAGGGGAAGGGTTAGGGTTAGGGTTCGGGCTAGGGTTAGCGTTAGGGGACGGGGACGGTTCAGGGTCCAGGTGAGGGTACGACAACGCTCTAGGGGCAGCGTACGTGTGAGGGCGCGGGTTAGTGTCAGCCTACGTGTTAGGATTATGAGACGGCTGAGGGTCAGGCTTCGGGGAAGTGTTAGGGTTAGGGTTCGGGCTAGGGTTAGGGTTAGGGGAAGGGGACGGTTCAGGGTCCAGGTGAGGGTACGACAACGCTCTAGGGGGAGCGTACGTGTGAGGGCGCGGGTTAGTGTCAGCGTACGGGTTAGGATTAGGGGACGGCTGAGGGTCAGGCTTCGGGGAAGGGTTAGGGTTAGGGTTCGGGCTAGGGTTAGGGTTAGGGGACGGGGACGGTTCAGGGTCCAGGTGAGGGTACGACAACGCTCTAAGGGGAGCGTACGTGTGAGGGCGCGGGTTAGTGTCAGCGTACGGGTTAGGATTAGGGGACGGCTGAGGGTCAGGCTTCGGGGAAGGGTTAGGGTTAGGGTTCGGGCTAGGGTTAGGGTTAGGGGACGGGGACGGTTTAGGGTCCAGGTGAGGGTACGACAACGCTCTAGGGGGAGCGTACGTGTGAGGGCGCGGGTTAGTGTCAGCGTACGGGTGAGGATTAGGGGACGGCTGAGGGTCAGGCTTCAGGGAAGGGTTAGGGTTAGGGTTCGGGCTAGGGTTAGGGTTAGGGGACGGGGACGGTTCAGGGTCCAGGTGAGGGTACGACAACGCTCTAGGGGGAGCGTACGTGTGAGGGCGCGGGTTAGTGTCAGCGTATGGGTTAGGATTAGGGGACGGCTGAGGGTCAGGCTTCGGGGAAGGGTTAGGGTTAGGGTTCGGGCTAGGGTTAGGGTTAGGGGACGGGGACGGTTCAGGGTCCAGGTGAGGGTACGACAACGCTCTAGGGGGAGCGTACGTGTGAGGGCGCGGGTTAGTGTCAGCGTACGGGTTAGGATTAGGGGACGGCTGAGGGTCAGGCTTCGGGGAAGGGTTAGGGTTAGGGTTCGGGCTAGGGTTAGGGTTAGGGGACGGGGACGGTTTAGGGTCCAGGTGAGGGTACGACAACGCTCTAGGGGGAGCGTACGTGTGAGGGCGCGGGTTAGTGTCAGCGTACGGGTTAGGATTAGGGGACGGCTGAGGGTCAGGCTTCGGGGAAGGGTTAGGGTTAGGGTTCGGGCTAGGGTTAGGGTTAGGGGACGGGGACGGTTTAGGGTGCAGGTGAGGGCACGACAACGCTCTAGGGGGAGCGTACGTGTGAGGGCGCTGGTTAGTGTCATCATACGGGTTAGGATTAGGGGACGGCTGAGGGTCAGGCTTCGGGGAAGGGTTAGGGTTAGGGTTCGGGCTAGGGTTAGGGTTAGGGGACGGGGACGGTTTAGGGCCCAGGTGAGGGTACGACAACGCTCTAGGGGGAGCGTACGTGTGAGGGCGCGGGTTAGTGTCAGCGTACGGGTTAGGATTAGGGGACGGCTGAGGGTCAGGCTTCGGGGAAGGGTTAGGGTTAGGGTTCGGGCTAGGGTTAGGGTTAGGGGACGGGGACGGTTCAGGGTCCAGGTGAGGGTACGACAACGCTCTAGGGGGAGCGTACGTGTTAGGGCGTGGGTTAGTGTCAGCGTACGGGTTAGGATTAGGGGACGGCTGAGGGTCAGGCTTCGGGGAAGTTTTAGGGTTAGGGTTCGGGCTAGGGTTAGGGTTAGGGGACGGGGACGGTTTAGGGTCCAGGTGAGGGTACGACAACGCTCTAGGGGGAGCGTACGTGTGAGGGAGCGGGTTAGAGTCAGCGTACGGGTTAAGATTAGGGGACGGCTGAGGGTCAGGCTTCGGGGAAGGGTTAGGGTTAGGGTTCGGGCTAGGGTTAGCGTTAGGGGACGGGGACGGTTCAGGGTCCAGGTGAGGGTACGACAATGCTCTAGGGGCAGCGTACGTGTGAGGGCGCGGGTTAGTGTCAGCGTACGGGTTAGGATTAGGGGACGGCTGAGGGTCAGGCTTCGGGGAAGGGTTAGGGTTAGGGTTCGGGCTAGGGTTAGGGTTAGGGGACGGGGACGGTTTAGGGTCCAGGTGAGGGTACGACAACGCTCTAGGGGGAGCGTACGTGTGAGGGCGCGGGTTAGTGTCAGCGTACGGGTTAAGATTAGGGGACGGCTGAGGGTCAGGCTTCGGGGAAGGGTTAGGGTTAGGGTTCGGGCTAGGGTTAGCGTTAGGGGACGGGGACGGTTCAGGGTCCTGGTGAGGATACGACAACCCTCTAGCGGGAGCGTACGTGTGAGGGCGCGGGTTAGTGTGAGCGTACGGGTTAGGATTAGGGGACGGCTGAGGTTCAGGCTTCGAGGAAGTGTTAGGGTTAGGGTTCGGGCTAGGGTTAGGGTTAGGGGACGGGGACGGTTTAGGGTGCAGGTGAGGGCACGACAACGCTCTAGGGGGAGCGTACGTGTGAGGGTGCGGGTTAGTGTCAGCATACTGGTTAGGATTAGGGGACGGTTGAGGGTCAGGCTTCGGGGAAGGGTTAGGTTTAGGGTTCGGGCTAGGGTTAGGGTTAGGGGACGGGGACGGTTTAGGGTCCAGGTGAGGGTACGACAACGCTCTAGGGGGAGCGTACGTGTGAGGGAGCGGGTTAGTGTCAGCGTACGGGTTAGGATGAGGGGACGGCTGAGGGTCAGGCTTCGGGAAAGTGTTAGGGTTAGGGTTCGGGCTAGGGTTAGCGTTAGGGGACGGGGACGGTTCAGGGTCCAGGTGAGGGTACGACAACGCTCTAGGGGGAGCGTACGTGTGAGGGCGCGGGTTAGTGTCAGCGTACGGGTTAGGATTAGGGGACGGCTGAGTGTCAGGCTTCGGGGAAGGGTTAGGGTTAGGGTACGGGCTAGGGTTAGGGTTAGGGGACGGGGACGATTTAGGGTCCAGGTGAGGGTACGACAACGCTCTAGGGGGAGCGTACGTGTGAGGGCGCGGGTTAGTGTCAGCGTACGGGTTAGGATTAGGGGACGGCTGAGGGTCAGGCTTCGGGGAAGGGTTAGGGTTAGGGTTCGGGCTAGGGTTAGGGTTAGGGGACGGGGACGGTTTAGGGTCCAGTTGAGGGTACGACAACGCTCTAGAGGGAGCGTACCTGTGAGGGCGCGGGTTAGTGTCAGCGTACGGGTTAGGATTAGGGGACGGCTGAGGGTCAGGCTTCGGGGAAGTGTTAGGGTTAGGGTTCGGGCTATGGTTAGCGTTAGGGGACGGGGACTGTTCAGGGTCCAGGTGAGGGTACGACAACGCTCTAGGGGGAGTGTACGTGTGAGGGCGCGGGTTAGTGTCAGCGTACGGGTTAGGATTAGGGGACGGCTGAGGGTCAGGCTTCAGGGAAGGGTTAGGGTTAGGGTTCGGGCTAGGGTTAGGGTTAGGGGACGGGGACGGTTTAGGGTCCAGGAGAGGGTACGACAACACTCTAGGGGGAGCGTACGTGTGAGGGCGCGGGTTAGTGTCAGCGTACGGGTTAGGATTAGGGGACGGCTGAGGGTCAGGCTTCGGGGAAGGGTTAGGTTTAGGGTTCGGGCTAGGGTTAGGGTTAGGGGACGGGGACGGTTTAGGGTCCAGGTGAGGGTACGACAACGCTCTAGGGGGAGCGTACGTGTGAGGGCGCGGGTTAGTGTCAGCGTACGGGTTAGGATTAGGGGACGGCTGAGGGTCAGGCTTCGGGGAAGGGTTAGGGTTAGGGTTCGGGCTAGGGTTAGGGTTAGGGGACGGGGACGGTTCAGGGTCCAGGTGAGGGTACGACAACGCTCTAGGGGGAGCGTACGTGTGAGGGCGCGGGTTAGTGTCAGCGTACGGGTTAGGATTAGGGGACGGCTGAGGGTCAGGTTTCGGGGAAGGGTTAGGCTTAGGGTTCGGGCTAGGGTTAGGGTTAGGGGACGGGGACGGTTTAGGGTCCAGGTGAGGGTACGACAACGCTCTAGGGGGAGCGTACGTGTGAGGGCGCGGGTTAGTGTCAGCGTACGGGTTAGGATTAGGGGACGGCTGAGGGTCAGGCTTCGGGGAAGGGGAAGGGTTAGGGTTAGGGTTCGGGCTAGGGTTAGCGTTAGGGGACGGGGACGGTTCAGGGTCCAGGTGAGGGTACGACAACGCTCTAGGGGCAGCGTACGTGTGAGGGCGCGGGTTAGTGTCAGCCTACGTGTTAGGATTATGAGACGGCTGAGGGTCAGGCTTCGGGGAAGTGTTAGGGTTAGGGTTCGGGCTAGGGTTAGGGTTAGGGGAAGGGGACGGTTCAGGGTCCAGGTGAGGGTACGACAACGCTCTAGGGGGAGCGTACGTGTGAGGGCGCGGGTTAGTGTCAGCGTACGGGTTAGGATTAGGGGACGGCTGAGGGTCAGGCTTCGGGGAAGGGTTAGGGTTAGGGTTCGGGCTAGGGTTAGGGTTAGGGGACGGGGACGGTTCAGGGTCCAGGTGAGGGTACGACAACGCTCTAAGGGGAGCGTACGTGTGAGGGCGCGGGTTAGTGTCAGCGTACGGGTTAGGATTAGGGGACGGCTGAGGGTCAGGCTTCGGGGAAGGGTTAGGGTTAGGGTTCGGGCTAGGGTTAGGGTTAGGGGACGGGGACGGTTTAGGGTCCAGGTGAGGGTACGACAACGCTCTAGGGGGAGCGTACGTGTGAGGGCGCGGGTTAGTGTCAGCGTACGGGTGAGGATTAGGGGACGGCTGAGGGTCAGGCTTCAGGGAAGGGTTAGGGTTAGGGTTCGGGCTAGGGTTAGGGTTAGGGGACGGGGACGGTTCAGGGTCCAGGTGAGGGTACGACAACGCTCTAGGGGGAGCGTACGTGTGAGGGCGCGGGTTAGTGTCAGCGTATGGGTTAGGATTAGGGGACGGCTGAGGGTCAGGCTTCGGGGAAGGGTTAGGGTTAGGGTTCGGGCTAGGGTTAGGGTTAGGGGACGGGGACGGTTCAGGGTCCAGGTGAGGGTACGACAACGCTCTAGGGGGAGCGTACGTGTGAGGGCGCGGGTTAGTGTCAGCGTACGGGTTAGGATTAGGGGACGGCTGAGGGTCAGGCTTCGGGGAAGGGTTAGGGTTAGGGTTCGGGCTAGGGTTAGGGTTAGGGGACGGGGACGGTTTAGGGTCCAGGTGAGGGTACGACAACGCTCTAGGGGGAGCGTACGTGTGAGGGCGCGGGTTAGTGTCAGCGTACGGGTTAGGATTAGGGGACGGCTGAGGGTCAGGCTTCGGGGAAGGGTTAGGGTTAGGGTTCGGGCTAGGGTTAGGGTTAGGGGACGGGGACGGTTTAGGGTGCAGGTGAGGGCACGACAACGCTCTAGGGGGAGCGTACGTGTGAGGGCGCTGGTTAGTGTCATCATACGGGTTAGGATTAGGGGACGGCTGAGGGTCAGGCTTCGGGGAAGGGTTAGGGTTAGGGTTCGGGCTAGGGTTAGGGTTAGGGGACGGGGACGGTTTAGGGCCCAGGTGAGGGTACGACAACGCTCTAGGGGGAGCGTACGTGTGAGGGCGCGGGTTAGTGTCAGCGTACGGGTTAGGATTAGGGGACGGCTGAGGGTCAGGCTTCGGGGAAGGGTTAGGGTTAGGGTTCGGGCTAGGGTTAGGGTTAAGGGACGGGGACGGTTTAGGGTCCAGGTGAGGGTACGACAACGCTCTAGGGGGAGCGTACGTGTGAGGGCGCGTTTTAGTGTCAGCGTACGGGTTAGGATTAGGGGACGGCTGAGGGTCAGGCTTCGGGGAAGGGTTAGGGTTAGGGTTCGGTCTAGGGTTAGGGTTACAGGACGGGGACGGTTCAGGGTCCAGGTGAGGATACGACAACGCTCTAGGGGGAGCGTACGTGTGAGGGCGCGGGTTAGTGTCAGCGTACGGGTTAGGATTAGGGGACGGCTGAGGGTCAGGCTTCGGGGAAGGGTTAGGGTTAGGGTTCGGGCTAGAGTTAGCGTTAGGGGACGGGGACGGTTCAGGGTCCAGGTGAGGGTACGACAACGCTCTAGGGGGAGCGTACGTGTGAGGGCGCGGGTTAGTGTCAGCGTACGGGTTAGGATGAGGGGACGGCTGAGGGTCAGGCTTCGGGGAAGGGTTAGGGTTAGGGTTTGGGCTAGGGTTAGGGTTAGGGGACGGGACGGTTTAGGGTCCAGGTGAGGGTACGACAACGCTCTAGGGGGAGCGTACGTGTGAGGGCGCGGGTTAGTGTCAGCGTACGGGTTAGGATTAGGGGACGGCTGAGGGTCAGGCTTCGGGGAAGGGTTAGGGTTAGGGTTCGGGCTAGGGTTAGGGTTAGGGGACGGGGACGGTTCTGGGTCCAGGTGAGGGTACGACAACACTCTAGGGGGAGCGTACGTGTGAGGGCGCGGGTTAGTGTCAGCGTACGGGTTAGGATTAGGGGACGGCTGAGGGTCAGGCTTCGGGGAAGGGTTAGGGTTAGGGTTCGGGCTAGGGTTAGGGTTAGGGGACGGGGACGGTTTAGGGTCCAGGTGAGGGTACGACAACACTCTAGGGGGAGCGTACGCGTGAGGGCGCGGGTTAGTGTCAGCGTACGGGTTAGGATTAGGGGACGGCTGAGGGTCAGGCTTCGGGGAAGGGTTAGGTTTAGGGTTCGGGCTAGGGTTAGGGTTAGGGGACGGGGACGGTTTAGAGTCCAGGTGAGGGTACGACAACGCTCTAGGGGGAGCGTACGTGTGAGGGCGCGGGTTAGTGTCAGCGTACGGTTTAGGATTAGGGGACGGCTGAGGGTCAGGCTTCGGGGAAGTGTTAGGGTTAGGGTTCGGGCTAGGGTTAGGGTTAGGGGACGGGGACGGTTCAGGGTCCAGTTGAGGGTACGACAACGCTCTAGGGGGAGCGTACGTGTGAGGGCGTGGGTTAGTGTCAGCGTACGGGTTAGGATTAGGGGACGGCTGAGGGTCAGGCTTCGGGGAAGTTTTAGGGTTAGGGTTCGGGCTAGGGTTAGGGTTAGGGGACGGGGACGGTTTAGGGTCCAGGTGAGGGTACGACAACGCTCTAGGGGGAGCGTACGTGTGAGGGCGCGGGTTAGAGTCAGCGTACGGGTTAAGATTAGGGGACGGCTGAGGGTCAGGCTTCGGGGAAGGGTTAGGGTTAGGGTTCGGGCTAGGGTTAGCGTTAGGGGACGGGGACGGTTCAGGGTCCAGGTGAGGGTACGACAATGCTCTAGGGGCAGCGTACGTGTGAGGGCGCGGGTTAGTGTCAGCATACTGGTTAGGATTAGGGGACGGTTGAGGGTCAGGCTTCGGGGAAGGGTTAGGTTTAGGGTTCGGGCTAGGGTTAGGGTTAGGGGACGGGGACGGTTTAGGGTCCAGGTGAGGGTACGACAACGCTCTAGGGGGAGCGTACGTGTGAGGGAGCGGGTTAGTGTCAGCGTACGGGTTAGGATGAGGGGACGGCTGAGGGTCAGGCTTCGGGAAAGTGTTAGGGTTAGGGTTCGGGCTAGGGTTAGCGTTAGGGGACGGGGACGGTTCAGGGTCCAGGTGAGGGTACGACAACGCTCTAGGGGGAGCGTACGTGTGAGGGCGCGGGTTAGTGTCAGCGTACGGGTTAGGATTAGGGGACGGCTGAGTGTCAGGCTTCGGGGAAGGGTTAGGGTTAGGGTACGGGCTAGGGTTAGGGTTAGGGGACGGGGACGATTTAGGGTCCAGGTGAGGGTATGACAACGCTCTAGGGGGAGCGTACGTGTGAGGGCGCGGGTTAGTGTCAGCGTACGGGTTAGGATTAGGGGACGGCTGAGGGTCAGGCTTCGGGGAAGGGTTAGGGTTAGGGTTCGGGCTAGGGTTAGGGTTAGGGGACGGGGACGGTTTAGGGTCCAGTTGAGGGTACGACAACGCTCTAGAGGGAGCGTACCTGTGAGGGCGCGGGTTAGTGTCAGCGTACGGGTTAGGATTAGGGGACGGCTGAGGGTCAGGCTTCGGGGAAGTGTTAGGGTTAGGGTTCGGGCTATGGTTAGCGTTAGGGGACGGGGACTGTTCAGGGTCCAGGTGAGGGTACGACAACGCTCTAGGGGGAGCGTACGTGTGAGGGCGCGGGTTAGTGTCAGCGTACGGGTTAGGATTAGGGGACGGCTGAGGGTCAGGCTTCGGGGAAGGGTTAGGGTTAGGGTTCGGTCTAGGGTTAGGGTTAGGGGACGGGGACGGTTCAGGGTCCAGGTGAGGATACGACAACGCTCTAGCGGGAGCGTACGTGTGAGGGCGCGGGTTAGTGTGAGCGTACGGGTTAGGATTAGGGGACGGCTGAGGTTCAGGCTTCGAGGAAGTGTTAGGGTTAGGGTTCGGGCTAGGGTTAGGGTTAGGGGACGGGGACGGTTTAGGGTGCAGGTGAGGGCACGACAACGCTCTAGGGGGAGCGTACGTGTGAGGGTGCGGGTTAGTGTCAGCATACGGGTTAGGATTAGGGGACGGCTGAGGGTCAGGCTTCGGGGAAGGGTTAGGGTTAGGGTTCGGGCTAGGGTTAGGGTTAGGGGACGGGGACGGTTTAGGGTCCAGGTGAGGGTACGACAACGCTCTAGGGGGAGCGTACGTGTGAGGGCGCGGGTTAGTGTCAGCGTACGGGTTAGGATTAGGGGACGGCTGAGGGTCAGGTTCCGGGGAAGGGTTAGGGTTAGGGTTCGGGCTAGGGTTAGGGTTAGGGGACGGGGACGGTTTAGGGTCCAGGTGAGGGTACGACAACGCTCTAGGGGGAGCGTACGTGTGAGGGCGCGGGTTAGTGTCAGCGAACGGGTTAGGATTAGGGGACAGCTGAGGGTCAGGCTTCTGGGAAGGGTTAGGGTTAGGGTTCGGGCTAGGGTTAGGGTTAGGGGACGGGGACGGTTTAGGGTCCAGGTGACGGTACAACAACGCTCTAGGGGGAGCGTACGTGTGAGGGCGCGGGTTAGTGTCAGCGTACGGGTTAGGATTAGGGGACGGCTGAGTGTCAGGCTTCAGGGAATGGTTAGGGTTAGGGTTCGGGCTAGGGTTAGGGTTAGGGGACGGGGACGGTTTAGGGTCCAGGTGAGGGTACGACAACGCTCTAGAGGGAGCGTACCTGTGAGGGCGCGGTTTAGTGTCAGCGTACGGGTTAGGATTAGGGGACGGCTGAGGGTCAGGCTTCGGGGAAGTGTTAGGGTTAGGGTTCGGGCTAGGGTTAGCGTTAGGGGACGGGGACTGTTCAGGGTCCAGGTGAGGGTACGACAACGCTCTAGGGGGAGCGTACGTGTGAGGGCGCGGGTTAGTGTCAGCGTACGGGTTAGGATTAGGGGACGGCTGAGGGTCAGGCTTCGGGGAAGGGTTAGGGTTAGGGTTCGGGCTACGGTTAGGGTTAGGGGACGGGGACGGTTTAGGGTCCAGGTGAGGGCAGACAACGCTCTAGGGGGAGCATACGTGTGAGGGCGCGGGTTAGTGTCAGCGTACGGGTTAGGATTAGGGGACGGCTGAGGGTCAGGCTTCGGGGAAGGGTTAGGGTTAGGGTTCGGGCTAGGGTTAGGGTTAGGGGACGGGGACGGTTTAGGGTCCAGGTGACGGTACGACAACGCTCTAGGGGGAGCGTACGTGTGAGGGCGCGGGTTAGTGTCAGCGTACGGGTTAGGATTAGGGGACGGCTGAGGGTCAGGCTTCGGGGAAGGGTTAGGGTTAAGGTTCGGGCTAGGGTTAGGGTTAGGGGACGGGGACGGTTTAGGGTCCAGGTGAGGGTACGACAACGCTCTAGGGGGAGCGTACGTGTGAGGGCGCGGGTTAGTGTCAGCGTACGGGTTAGGATTAGGGGACGGCTGAGGGTCAGGCTTCGGGGAAGGGTTAGGGTTAGGGTTCGGGCTAGGGTTAGGGTTAGGGGACGGGGACAGTTTAGGGTCCAGGTGAGGGTACGACAACGCTCTAGGGGGAGCGTACGTGTGAGGGCGCGGGTTAGTGTCAGCGTACGGGTTAGGATTAGGGGACGGCTGAGGGTCAGGCTTCGGGGAAGGGTTAGGGTTAGGGTACGGGCTAGGGTTAGGGTTAGGGGACGGGGACGATTTAGGGTCCAGGTGAGGGTACGACAACGCTCTAGGGGGAGCGTACGTGTGAGGGCGTGGGTTAGTGTCAGCGTACGGGTTAGGATTAGGGGACGGCTGAGGGTCAGGCTTCGGGGAAGGGTTAGGGTTAGGGTTCGGGCTAGGGTTAGGGTTAGGGGACGGGGACGGTTTAGGGTCCAGCTGAGGGTACGACAACGCTCTAGAGGGAGCGTACCTGTGAGGGCGCGGGTTAGTGTCAGCGTACGGGTTAGGATTAGGGGACGGCTGAGGGTCAGGCTTCGGGGAAGTGTTAGGGTTAGGGTTCGGGCTATGGTTAGCGTTAGGGGACGGGGACTGTTCAGGGTCCAGGTGAGGGTACGACAACGCTCTAGGGGGAGTGTACGTGTGAGGGCGCGGGTTAGTGTCAGCGTACGGGTTAGGATTAGGGGACGGCTGAGGGTCAGGCTTCGGGGAAGGGTTAGGGTTAGGGTTCGGTCTAGGGTTAGGGTTAGGGGACGGGGACGGTTCAGGGTCCAGGTGAGGATACGACAACGCTCTAGCGGGAGCGTACGTGTGAGGGCGCGGGTTAGTGTGAGCGTACGGGTTAGGATTAGGGGACGGCTGAGGTTCAGGCTTCGAGGAAGTGTTAGGGTTAGGGTTCGGGCTAGGGTTAGGGTTAGGGGACGGGGACGGTTTAGGGTGCAGGTGAGGGCACGACAACGCTCTAGGGGGAGCGTACGTGTGAGGGTGCGGGTTAGTGTCAGCATACGGGTTAGGATTAGGGGACGGCTGAGGGTCAGGCTTCGGGGAAGGGTTAGGGTTAGGGTTCGGGCTAGGGTTAGGGTTAGGGGACGGGGACGGTTCAGGGTCCAGGTGAGGGTACGACAACGCTCTAGGGGGAGCGTACGTGTGAGGGCGTGGGTTAGTGTCAGCGTACGGGTTAGGATTAGGGGACGGCTGAGGGTCAGGCTTCGGGGAAGGGTTAGGGTTAGGGTTCGGGCTAGGGTTAGGGTTAGGGGACGGGGACGGTTCAGGGTCCAGGTGAGGGTACGACAACGCTCTAGGGGGAGCGTACGTGTGAGGGCGCGGGTTAGTGTCAGCGAACGGGTTAGGATTAGGGGACAGCTGAGGGTCAGGCTTCTGGGAAGGGTTAGGGTTAGGGTTCGGGCTAGGGTTAGGGTTAGGGGACGGGGACGGTTTAGGGTCCAGGTGAGGGTACAACAACGCTCTAGGGGGAGCGTACGTGTGAGGGCGCGGGTTAGTGTCAGCGTACGGGTTAGGATTAGGGGACGGCTGAGCGTCAGGCTTCGGGGAAGGATTAGGGTTAGGGTTCGGGCTAGGGTTAGGGTTAGGGGACGGGGACGGTTCAGGGTCCAGGTGAGGGTACGACAACGCTCTAGGGGGAGCGTAAGTGTGAGGGCGCGGGTTAGTGTCAGCGTACGGGTTAGGATGAGGGGACGGCTGAGGGTCAGGCTTCGGGGAAGGGTTAGGTTTAGGGTTCGGGCTAGGGTTAGGGTTAGGGGACGGGGACGGTTTAGGGTCCAGGTGAGGGCACGACAACGCTCTAGGGGGAGCGTACGTGTGAGGGCGCGGGTTAGTGTCAGCGTACGGGTTAGGATTAGGGGACGGCTGAGGGTCAGGCTTCGGGGAAGGGTTAGGGTTAGGGTTCGGGCTAGGGTTAGGGTTAGGGGACGGGGACGGTTTAGGGTCTAGGTGAGGGTACGACAACGCTCTAGGGGGAGCGTACGTGTGAGGGCGCGGGTTAGTGTCAGCGTACGGGTTAGGATTAGGGGACGGCTGAGGGTCAGGCTTCGGGGAAGGGTTAGGGTTAGGGTTCGGGCTAGGGTTAGGGTTAGGGGACGGGGACGGTTTAGGGTCCAGGTGAGGGTACGACAACGCTCTAGGGGGAGCGTACGTGTGAGGGCGCGGGTTAGTGTCAGCGTACGGGTTAGGATTAGGGGACGGCTGAGGGTCAGGCTTCGGGGAAGTGTTAGGGTTAGGGTTCTGGCTAGGGTTAGGGTTAGGGGACGGGGACGATTTAGGGTCCAGGTGAGGGTACGACAACGCTCTAGGGGGAGCGTACGTGTGAGGGCGCGGGTTAGTGTCAGCGTACGGGTTAGGATTAGGGGACGGCTGAGGGTCAGGCTTCAGGGAATGGTTAGGGTTAGGGTTCGGGCTAGGGTTAGGGTTAGGGGACGGGGACGGTTTAGGGTCCAGGTGAGTGTACGACAACGCTCTAGAGGGAGCGTACCTGTGAGGGCGCGGTTTAGTGTCAGCGTACGGGTTAGGATTAGGGGACGGCTGAGGGTCAGGCTTCGGGGAAATGTTAGGGTTAGGGTTCGGGCTAGGGTTAGCGTTAGGGGACGGGGACTGTTCAGGGTCCAGGTGAGGGTACGACAACGCTCTAGGGGGAGCGTACGTGTGAGGGCGCGGGTTAGTGTCAGCGTACGGGTTAGGATTAGGGGACGGCTGAGGGTCAGGCTTCGGGGAAGGGTTAGGGTTAGGGTTCGGTCTAGGGTTAGGGTTAGGGGACGGGGACGGTTCAGGGTCCAGGTGAGGATACGACAACGCTCTAGCGGGAGCGTACGTGTGAGGGCGCGGGTTAGTGTGAGCGTACGGGTTAGGATTAGGGGACGGCTGAGGTTCAGGCTTCGAGGAAGTGTTAGGGTTAGGGTTCGGGCTAGGGTTAGGGTTAGGGGACGGGGACGGTTTAGGGTGCAGGTGAGGGCACGACAACGCTCTAGGGGGAGCGTACGTGTGAGGGTGCGGGTTAGTGTCAGCATACGGGTTAGGATTAGGGGACGGCTGAGGGTCAGGCTTCGGGGAAGGGTTAGGGTTAGGGTTCGGGCTAGGGTTAGGGTTAGGGGACGGGGACGGTTTAGGGTCCAGGTGAGGGTACGACAACGCTCTAGGGGGAGCGTACGTGTGAGGGCGCGGGTTAGTGTCAGCGTACGGGTTAGGATTAGGGGACGGCTGAGGGTCAGGTTCCGGGGAAGGGTTAGGGTTAGGGTTCGGGCTAGGGTTAGGGTTAGGGGACGGGGACGGTTTAGGGTCCAGGTGAGGGTACGACAACGCTCTAGGGGGAGCGTACGTGTGAGGGCGCGGGTTAGTGTCAGCGAACGGGTTAGGATTAGGGGACAGCTGAGGGTCAGGCTTCTGGGAAGGGTTAGGGTTAGGGTTCGGGCTAGGGTTAGGGTTAGGGGACGGGGACGGTTTAGGGTCCAGGTGAGGGTACAACAACGCTCTAGGGGGAGCGTACGTGTGAGGGCGCGGGTTAGTGTCAGCGTACGGGTTAGGATGAGGGGACGGCTGAGGGTCAGGCTTCGGGGAAGGGTTAGGGTTAGGGTTTGGGCTAGGGTTAGGGTTAGGGGACGGGACGGTTTAGGGTCCAGGTGAGGGTACGACAACGCTCTAGGGGGAGCGTACGTGTGAGGGCGCGGGTTAGTGTCAGCGTACGGGTTAGGATTAGGGGACGGCTGAGGGTCAGGCTTCGGGGAAGGGTTAGGGTTAGGGTTCGGGCTAGGGTTAGGGTTAGGGGACGGGGACGGTTCTGGGTCCAGGTGAGGGTACGACAACACTCTAGGGGGAGCGTACGTGTGAGGGCGCGGGTTAGTGTCAGCGTACGGGTTAGGATTAGGGGACGGCTGAGGGTCAGGCTTCGGGGAAGGGTTAGGGTTAGGGTTCGGGCTAGGGTTAGGGTTAGGGGACGGGGACGGTTTAGGGTCCAGGTGAGGGTACGACAACACTCTAGGGGGAGCGTACGCGTGAGGGCGCGGGTTAGTGTCAGCGTACGGGTTAGGATTAGGGGACGGCTGAGGGTCAGGCTTCGGGGAAGGGTTAGGTTTAGGGTTCGGGCTAGGGTTAGGGTTAGGGGACGGGGACGGTTTAGAGTCCAGGTGAGGGTACGACAACGCTCTAGAGGGAGCGTACGTGTGAGGGCGCGGGTTAGTGTCAGCGTACGGTTTAGGATTAGGGGACGGCTGAGGGTCAGGCTTCGGGGAAGGGTTAGGGTTAGGGTTCGGGCTAGGGTTAGGGTTAGGGGACGGGGACGGTTCAGGGTCCAGTTGAGGGTACGACAACGCTCTAGGGGGAGCGTACGTGTGAGGGCGTGGGTTAGTGTCAGCGTACGGGTTAGGATTAGGGGACGGCTGAGGGTCAGGCTTCGGGGAAGTTTTAGGGTTAGGGTTCGGGCTAGGGTTAGGGTTAGGGGACGGGGACGGTTTAGGGTCCAGGTGAGGGTACGACAACGCTCTAGGGGGAGCGTACGTGTGAGGGCGCGGGTTAGAGTCAGCGTACGGGTTAAGATTAGGGGACGGCTGAGGGTCAGGCTTCGGGGAAGGGTTAGGGTTAGGGTTCGGGCTAGGGTTAGCGTTAGGGGACGGGGACGGTTCAGGGTCCAGGTGAGGGTACGACAATGCTCTAGGGGCAGCGTACGTGTGAGGGCGCGGGTTAGTGTCAGCATACTGGTTATGATTAGGGGACGGTTGAGGGTCAGGCTTCGGGGAAGGGTTAGGTTTAGGGTTCGGGCTAGGGTTAGGGTTAGGGGACGGGGACGGTTTAGGGTCCAGTTGAGGGTACGACAACGCTCTAGGGGGAGCGTACGTGTGAGGGAGCGGGTTAGTGTCAGCGTACGGGTTAGGATGAGGGGACGGCTGAGGGTCAGGCTTCGGGAAAGTGTTAGGGTTAGGGTTCGGGCTAGGGTTAGCGTTAGGGGACGGGGACGGTTCAGGGTCCAGGTGAGGATACGACAACGCTCTAGGGGGAGCGTACGTGTGAGGGCGCGGGTTAGTGTCAGCGTACGGGTTAGGATTAGGGGACGGCTGAGTGTCAGGCTTCGGGGAAGGGTTAGGGTTAGGGTACGGGCTAGGGTTAGGGTTAGGGGACGGGGACGATTTAGGGTCCAGGTGAGGGTATGACAACGCTCTAGGGGGAGCGTACGTGTGAGGGCGCGGGTTAGTGTCAGCGTACGGGTTAGGATTAGGGGACGGCTGAGGGTCAGGCTTCGGGGAAGGGTTAGGGTTAGGGTTCGGGCTAGGGTTAGGGTTAGGGGACGGGGACGGTTTAGGGTCCAGTTGAGGGTACGACAACGCTCTAGAGGGAGCGTACCTGTGAGGGCGCGGGTTAGTGTCAGCGTACGGGTTAGGATTAGGGGACGGCTGAGGGTCAGGCTTCGGGGAAGTGTTAGGGTTAGGGTTCGGGCTATGGTTAGCGTTAGGGGACGGGGACTGTTCAGGGTCCAGGTGAGGGTACGACAACGCTCTAGGGGGAGCGTACGTGTGAGGGCGCGGGTTAGTGTCAGCGTACGGGTTAGGATTAGGGGACGGCTGAGGGTCAGGCTTCGGGGAAGGGTTAGGGTTAGGGTTCGGTCTAGGGTTAGGGTTAGGGGACGGGGACGGTTCAGGGTCCAGGTGAGGATACGACAACGCTCTAGCGGGAGCGTACGTGTGAGGGCGCGGGTTAGTGTGAGCGTACGGGTTAGGATTAGGGGACGGCTGAGGTTCAGGCTTCGAGGAAGTGTTAGGGTTAGGGTTCGGGCTAGGGTTAGGGTTAGGGGACGGGGACGGTTTAGGGTGCAGGTGAGGGCACGACAACGCTCTAGGGGGAGCGTACGTGTGAGGGTGCGGGTTAGTGTCAGCATACGGGTTAGGATTAGGGGACGGCTGAGGGTCAGGCTTCGGGGAAGGGTTAGGGTTAGGGTTCGGGCTAGGGTTAGGGTTAGGGGACGGGGACGGTTTAGGGTCCAGGTGAGGGTACGACAACGCTCTAGGGGGAGCGTACGTGTGAGGGCGCGGGTTAGTGTCAGCGTACGGGTTAGGATTAGGGGACGGCTGAGGGTCAGGTTCCGGGGAAGGGTTAGGGTTAGGGTTCGGGCTAGGGTTAGGGTTAGGGGACGGGGACGGTTTAGGGTCCAGGTGAGGGTACGACAACGCTCTAGGGGGAGCGTACGTGTGAGGGCGCGGGTTAGTGTCAGCGAACGGGTTAGGATTAGGGGACAGCTGAGGGTCAGGCTTCTGGGAAGGGTTAGGGTTAGGGTTCGGGCTAGGGTTAGGGTTAGGGGACGGGGACGGTTTAGGGTCCAGGTGAGGGTACAACAACGCTCTAGGGGGAGCGTACGTGTGAGGGCGCGGGTTAGTGTCAGCGTACGGGTTAGGATTAGGGGACGGCTGAGTGTCAGGCTTCAGGGAATGGTTAGGGTTAGGGTTCGGGCTAGGGTTAGGGTTAGGGGACGGGGACGGTTTAGGGTCCAGGTGAGGGTACGACAACGCTCTAGAGGGAGCGTACCTGTGAGGGCGCGGTTTAGTGTCAGCGTACGGGTTAGGATTAGGGGACGGCTGAGGGTCAGGCTTCGGGGAAGTGTTAGGGTTAGGGTTCGGGCTAGGGTTAGCGTTAGGGGACGGGGACTGTTCAGGGTCCAGGTGAGGGTACGACAACGCTCTAGGGGGAGCGTACGTGTGAGGGCGCGGGTTAGTGTCAGCGTACGGGTTAGGATTAGGGGACGGCTGAGGGTCAGGCTTCGGGGAAGGGTTAGGGTTAGGGTTCGGGCTACGGTTAGGGTTAGGGGACGGGGACGGTTTAGGGTCCAGGTGAGGGCAGACAACGCTCTAGGGGGAGCGTACGTGTGAGGGCGCGGGTTAGTGTCAGCGTACGGGTTAGGATTAGGGGACGGCTGAGGGTCAGGCTTCGGGGAAGGGTTAGGGTTAGGGTTCGGGCTAGGGTTAGGGTTAGGGGACGGGGACGGTTTAGGGTCCAGGTGACGGTACGACAACGCTCTAGGGGGAGCGTACGTGTGAGGGCGCGGGTTAGTGTCAGCGTACGGGTTAGGATTAGGGGACGGCTGAGGGTCAGGCTTCGGGGAAGGGTTAGGGTTAAGGTTCGGGCTAGGGTTAGGGTTAGGGGACGGGGACGGTTTAGGGTCCAGGTGAGGGTACGACAACGCTCTAGGGGGAGCGTACGTGTGAGGGCGCGGGTTAGTGTCAGCGTACGGGTTAGGATTAGGGGACGGCTGAGGGTCAGGCTTCGGGGAAGGGTTAGGGTTAGGGTTCGGGCTAGGGTTAGGGTTAGGGGACGGGGACAGTTTAGGGTCCAGGTGAGGGTACGACAACGCTCTAGGGGGAGCGTACGTGTGAGGGCGCGGGTTAGTGTCAGCGTACGGGTTAGGATTAGGGGACGGCTGAGGGTCAGGCTTCGGGGAAGGGTTAGGGTTAGGGTACGGGCTAGGGTTAGGGTTAGGGGACGGGGACGATTTAGGGTCCAGGTGAGGGTACGACAACGCTCTAGGGGGAGCGTACGTGTGAGGGCGCGGGTTAGTGTCAGCGTACGGGTTAGGATTAGGGGACGGCTGAGGGTCAGGCTTCGGGGAAGGGTTAGGGTTAGGGTTCGGGCTAGGGTTAGGGTTAGGGGACGGGGACGGTTTAGGGTCCAGCTGAGGGTACGACAACGCTCTAGAGGGAGCGTACCTGTGAGGGCGCGGGTTAGTGTCAGCGTACGGGTTAGGATTAGGGGACGGCTGAGGGTCAGGCTTCGGGGAAGTGTTAGGGTTAGGGTTCGGGCTATGGTTAGCGTTAGGGGACGGGGACTGTTCAGGGTCCAGGTGAGGGTACGACAACGCTCTAGGGGGAGTGTACGTGTGAGGGCGCGGGTTAGTGTCAGCGTACGGGTTAGGATTAGGGGACGGCTGAGGGTCAGGCTTCGGGGAAGGGTTAGGGTTAGGGTTCGGTCTAGGGTTAGGGTTAGGGGACGGGGACGGTTCAGGGTCCAGGTGAGGATACGACAACGCTCTAGCGGGAGCGTACGTGTGAGGGCGCGGGTTAGTGTGAGCGTACGGGTTAGGATTAGGGGACGGCTGAGGTTCAGGCTTCGAGGAAGTGTTAGGGTTAGGGTTCGGGCTAGGGTTAGGGTTAGGGGACGGGGACGGTTTAGGGTGCAGGTGAGGGCACGACAACGCTCTAGGGGGAGCGTACGTGTGAGGGTGCGGGTTAGTGTCAGCATACGGGTTAGGATTAGGGGACGGCTGAGGGTCAGGCTTCGGGGAAGGGTTAGGGTTAGGGTTCGGGCTAGGGTTAGGGTTAGGGGACGGGGACGGTTCAGGGTCCAGGTGAGGGTACGACAACGCTCTAGGGGGAGCGTACGTGTGAGGGCGTGGGTTAGTGTCAGCGTACGGGTTAGGATTAGGGGACGGCTGAGGGTCAGGCTTCGGGGAAGGGTTAGGGTTAGGGTTCGGGCTAGGGTTAGGGTTAGGGGACGGGGACGGTTCAGGGTCCAGGTGAGGGTACGACAACGCTCTAGGGGGAGCGTACGTGTGAGGGCGTGGGTTAGTGTCAGCGAACGGGTTAGGATTAGGGGACAGCTGAGGGTCAGGCTTCTGGGAAGGGTTAGGGTTAGGGTTCGGGCTAGGGTTAGGGTTAGGGGACGGGGACGGTTTAGGGTCCAGGTGAGGGTACAACAACGCTCTAGGGGGAGCGTACGTGTGAGGGCGCGGGTTAGTGTCAGCGTACGGGTTAGGATTAGGGGACGGCTGAGCGTCAGGCTTCGGGGAAGGATTAGGGTTAGGGTTCGGGCTAGGGTTAGGGTTAGGGGACGGGGACGGTTCAGGGTCCAGGTGAGGGTACGACAACGCTCTAGGGGGAGCGTAAGTGTGAGGGCGCGGGTTAGTGTCAGCGTACGGGTTAGGATGAGGGGACGGCTGAGGGTCAGGCTTCGGGGAAGGGTTAGGTTTAGGGTTCGGGCTAGGGTTAGGGTTAGGGGACGGGGACGGTTTAGGGTCCAGGTGAGGGCACGACAACGCTCTAGGGGGAGCGTACGTGTGAGGGCGCGGGTTAGTGTCAGCGTACGGGTTAGGATTAGGGGACGGCTGAGGGTCAGGCTTCGGGGAAGGGTTAGGGTTAGGGTTCGGGCTAGGGTTAGGGTTAGGGGACGGGGACGGTTTAGGGTCTAGGTGAGGGTACGACAACGCTCTAGGGGGAGCGTACGTGTGAGGGCGCGGGTTAGTGTCAGCGTACGGGTTAGGATTAGGGGACGGCTGAGGGTCAGGCTTCGGGGAAGGGTTAGGGTTAGGGTTCGGGCTAGGGTTAGGGTTAGGGGACGGGGACGGTTTAGGGTCCAGGTGAGGGTACGACAACGCTCTAGGGGGAGCGTACGTGTGAGGGCGCGGGTTAGTGTCAGCGTACGGGTTAGGATTAGGGGACGGCTGAGGGTCAGGCTTCGGGGAAGTGTTAGGGTTAGGGTTCTGGCTAGGGTTAGGGTTAGGGGACGGGGACGATTTAGGGTCCAGGTGAGGGTACGACAACGCTCTAGGGGGAGCGTACGTGTGAGGGCGCGGGTTAGTGTCAGCGTACGGGTTAGGATTAGGGGACGGCTGAGGGTCAGGCTTCAGGGAATGGTTAGGGTTAGGGTTCGGGCTAGGGTTAGGGTTAGGGGACGGGGACGGTTTAGGGTCCAGGTGAGTGTACGACAACGCTCTAGAGGGAGCGTACCTGTGAGGGCGCGGTTTAGTGTCAGCGTACGGGTTAGGATTAGGGGACGGCTGAGGGTCAGGCTTCGGGGAAATGTTAGGGTTAGGGTTCGGGCTAGGGTTAGCGTTAGGGGACGGGGACTGTTCAGGGTCCAGGTGAGGGTACGACAACGCTCTAGGGGGAGCGTACGTGTGAGGGCGCGGGTTAGTGTCAGCGTACGGGTTAGGATTAGGGGACGGCTGAGGGTCAGGCTTCGGGGAAGGGTTAGGGTTAGGGTTCGGTCTAGGGTTAGGGTTAGGGGACGGGGACGGTTCAGGGTCCAGGTGAGGATACGACAACGCTCTAGCGGGAGCGTACGTGTGAGGGCGCGGGTTAGTGTGAGCGTACGGGTTAGGATTAGGGGACGGCTGAGGTTCAGGCTTCGAGGAAGTGTTAGGGTTAGGGTTCGGGCTAGGGTTAGGGTTAGGGGACGGGGACGGTTTAGGGTGCAGGTGAGGGCACGACAACGCTCTAGGGGGAGCGTACGTGTGAGGGTGCGGGTTAGTGTCAGCATACGGGTTAGGATTAGGGGACGGCTGAGGGTCAGGCTTCGGGGAAGGGTTAGGGTTAGGGTTCGGGCTAGGGTTAGGGTTAGGGGACGGGGACGGTTTAGGGTCCAGGTGAGGGTACGACAACGCTCTAGGGGGAGCGTACGTGTGAGGGCGCGGGTTAGTGTCAGCGTACGGGTTAGGATTAGGGGACGGCTGAGGGTCAGGTTCCGGGGAAGGGTTAGGGTTAGGGTTCGGGCTAGGGTTAGGGTTAGGGGACGGGGACGGTTTAGGGTCCAGGTGAGGGTACGACAACGCTCTAGGGGGAGCGTACGTGTGAGGGCGCGGGTTAGTGTCAGCGAACGGGTTAGGATTAGGGGACAGCTGAGGGTCAGGCTTCTGGGAAGGGTTAGGGTTAGGGTTCGGGCTAGGGTTAGGGTTAGGGGACGGGGACGGTTTAGGGTCCAGGTGAGGGTACAACAACGCTCTAGGGGGAGCGTACGTGTGAGGGCGTGGTTTAGTGTCAGCGTACGGGTTAGGATTAGGGGACGGCTGAGCGTCAGGCTTCGGGGAAGGATTAGGGTTAGGGTTCGGGCTAGGGTTAGGGTTAGGGGACGGGGACGGTTCAGGGTCCAGGTGAGGGTACGACAACGCTCTAGGGGGAGCGTACGTGTGAGGGCGCGGGTTAGTGTCAGCGTACGGGTTAGGATGAGGGGACGGCTGAGGGTCAGGCTTCGGGGAAGGGTTAGGTTTAGGGTTCGGGCTAGGGTTAGGGTTAGGGGACGGGGACGGTTTAGGGTCCAGGTGAGGGCACGACAACGCTCTAGGGGGAGCGTACGTGTGAGGGCGCGGGTTAGTGTCAGCGTACGGGTTAGGATTAGGGGACGGCTGAGGGTCAGGCTTCGGGGAAGGGTTAGGGTTAGGGTTCGGGCTAGGGTTAGGGTTAGGGGACGGGGACGGTTTAGGGTCCAGGTGAGGGTACGACAACGCTCTAGGGGGAGCGTACGTGTGAGGGCGCGGGTTAGTGTCAGCGTACGGGTTAGGATTAGGGGACGGCTGAGGGTCAGGCTTCGGGGAAGGGTTAGGGTTAGGGTTCGGGCTAGGGTTAGGGTTAGGGGACGGGGACGGTTTAGGGTCCAGGTGAGGGTACGACAACGCTCTAGGGGGAGCGTACGTGTGAGGGCGCGGGTTAGTGTCAGCGTACGGGTTAGGATTAGGGGACGGCTGAGGGTCAGGCTTCGGGGAAGTGTTAGGGTTAGGGTTCGGGCTAGGGTTAGGGTTAGGGGACGGGGACGATTTAGGGTCCAGGTGAGGGTACGACAACGCTCTAGGGGGAGCGTACGTGTGAGGGCGCGGGTTAGTGTCAGCGTACGGGTTAGGATTAGGGGACGGCTGAGGGTCAGGCTTCAGGGAATGGTTAGGGTTAGGGTTCGGGCTAGGGTTAGGGTTAGGGGACGGGGACGGTTTAGGGTCCAGGTGAGGGTACGACAACGCTCTAGAGGGAGCGTACCTGTGAGGGCGCGGTTTAGTGTCAGCGTACGGGTTAGGATTAGGGGACGGCTGAGGGTCAGGCTTCGGGGAAGTGTTAGGGTTAGGGTTCGGGCTAGGGTTAGCGTTAGGGGACGGGGACTGTTCAGGGTCCAGGTGAGGGTACGACAACGCTCTAGGGGGAGCGTACGTGTGAGGGCGCGGGTTAGTGTCAGCGTACGGCTTAGGATTAGGGGACGGCTGAGGGTCAGGCTTCGGGGAAGGGTTAGGGTTAGGGTTCGGTCTAGGGTTAGGGTTAGGGGACGGGGACGGTTCAGGGTCCAGGTGAGGATACGACAACGCTCTAGCGGGAGCGTACGTGTTAGGGCGCGGGTTAGTGTGAGCGTACGGGTTAGGATTAGGGGATGGCTGAGGTTCAGGCTTCGAGGAAGTGTTAGGGTTAGGGTTCGGGCTAGGGTTAGGGTTAGGGGACGGGGACGGTTTAGGGTGCAGGTGAGGGCACGACAACGCTCTAGGGGGAGCGTACGTGTGAGGGTGCGGGTTAGTGTCAGCATACGGGTTAGGATTAGGGGACGGCTGAGGGTCAGGCTTCGGGGAAGGGTTAGGGTTAGGGTTCGGGCTAGGGTTAGGGTTAGGGGACGGGGACGGTTTAGGGTCCAGGTGAGGGTACGACAACGCTCTAGGGGGAGCGTACGTGTGAGGGCGCGGGTTAGTGTCAGCGTACGGGTTAGGATTAGGGGACGGCTGAGGGTCAGGTTCCGGTGAAGGGTTAGGGTTAGGGTTCGGACTAGGGTTAGGGTTAGGGGACGGGGACGGTTTAGGGTCCAGGTGAGGGTACGACAACGCTCTAGGGGGAGCGTACGTGTGAGGGCGCGGGTTAGTGTCAGCGAACGGGTTAGGATTAGGGGACAGCTGAGGGTCAGGCTTCTGGGAAGGGTTAGGGTTAGGGTTCGGGCTAGGGTTAGGGTTAGGGGACGGGGACGGTTTAGGGTCCAGGTGAGGGTACAACAACGCTCTAGGGGGAGCGTACGTGTGAGGGCGCGGGTTAGTGTCAGCGTAAGGGTTAGGATTAGGGGACGGCTGAGCGTCAGGCTTCGGGGAAGGATTAGGGTTAGGGTTCGGGCTAGGGTTAGGGTTAGGGGACGGGGACGGTTCAGGGTCCAGGTGAGGGTACGACAACGCTCTAGGGGGAGCGTACGTGTGAGGGCGCGGGTTAGTGTCAGCGTACGGGTTAGGATGAAGGGACGGCTGAGGGTCAGGCTTCGGGGAAGGGTTAGGTTTAGGGTTCGGGCTAGGGTTAGGGTTAGGGGACGGGGACGGTTTAGGGTCCAGGTGAGGGCACGACAACGCTCTAGGGGGAGCGTACGTGTGAGGGCGCGGGTTAGTGTCAGCGTACGGGTTAGGATTAGGGGACGGCTGAGGGTCAGGCTTCGGGGAAGGGTTAGGGTTAGGGTTCGGACTAGGGTTAGGGATAGGGGACGGGGACGGTTTAGGGTCCAGGTGAGGGTACGACAACGCTCTAGGGGGAGCGTACGTGTGAGGGCGCGGGTTAGTGTCAGCGTACGGGTTAGGATTAGGGGACGGCTGAGGGTCAGGCTTCGGGGAAGGGTTAGGTTTAGGGTTCGGGCTAGGGTTAGGGTTAGGGGACGGGGACGGTTTAGGGTCCAGGTGAGGGTACGACAACGCTCTAGGGGGAGCGTACGTGTGAGGGCGCGGGTTAGTGTCAGCGTACGGGTTAGGATTAGGGGACGGCTGAGGTTCAGGCTTCGGGGAAGTGTTAGGGTTAGGGTTCGGGCTAGGGTTAGGGTTAGGGGACGGGGACGATTTAGGGTCCAGGTGAGGGTACGACAACGCTCTAGGGGGAGCGTACGTGTGAGTGCGCGGGTTAGTGTCAGCGTACGGGTTAGGATTAGGGGACGGCTGAGGGTCAGGCTTCAGGGAATGGTTAGGGTTAGGGTTCGGGCTAGGGTTAAGGTTAGGGGACGGGGACGGTTTAGGGTCCAGGTGAGGGTACGACAACGCTCTAGAGGGAGCGTACCTGTGAGGGCGCTGTTTAGTGTCAGCGTACGGGTTAGTATTAGGGGACGGCTGAGGGTCAGGCTTCGGGGAAGTGTTAGGGTTAGGGTTCGGGCTAGGGTTAGCGTTAGGGGACGGGGACTGTTCAGGGTCCAGGTGAGGGTACGACAACGCTCTAGGGGGAGCGTACGTGTGAGGGCGTGGGTTAGTGTCAGCGTACGGGTTAGGATTAGGGGACGGCTGAGGGTCAGGCTTCGGGGAAGGGTTAGGGTTAGGGTTCGGGCTACGGTTAGGGTTAGGGGACGGGGACGGTTTAGGGTCCAGGTGAGGGCACGACAACGCTCTAGGGGGAGCGTACGTGTGAGGGCGCGGGTTAGTGTCAGCGTACGGGTTAGGATTAGGGGACGGCTGAGGGTCAGGCTTCGGGGAAGGGTTAGGGTTAGGGTTCGGGCTAGGGTTAGGGTTAGGGGACGGGGACGGTTTAGGGTCCAGGTGAGGGTACGACAACGCTCTAGGGGGAGCGTACGTGTGAGGGCGCGGGTTAGTGTCAGCGTACGGGTTAGGATTAGGGGACGGCTGAGGGTCAGGCTTCGGGGAAGGGTTAGGGTTAAGGTTCGGGCTAGGGTTAGGGTTAGGGCACGGGGACGGTTTAGGGTCCAGGTGAGGGTACGACAACGCTCTAGGGGGAGCGTACGTGTGAGGGCGCGGGTTAGTGTCAGCGTACGGGTTAGGATTAGGGGACGCCTGAGGGTCAGGCTTCGGGGAAGGGTTAGGGTTAGGGTTCGGGCTAGGGTTAGGGTTAGGGGACGGGGACGGTTTAGGGTCCAGGTGAGGGTACGACAACGCTCTAGAGGGAGCGTACCTGTGAGGGCGCGGGTTAGTGTCAGCGTACGGGTTAGGATTAGGGGACGGCTGAGGGTCAGGCTTCGGGGAAGTGTTAGGGTTAGGGTTCGGGCTATGGTTAGCGTTAGGGGACGGGGACTGTTCAGGGTCCAGGTGAGGGTACGACAACGCTCTAGGGGGAGCGTACGTGTGAGGGCGCGGGTTAGTGTCAGCGTACGGGTTAGGATTAGGGGACGGCTGAGGGTCAGGCTTCGGGGAAGGGTTAGGGTTAGGGTTCGGTCTAGGGTTAGGGTTAGGGGACGGGGACGGTTCAGAGTCCAGGTGAGGATACGACAACGCTCTAGCGGGAGCGTACGTGTGAGGGCGCGGGTTAGTGTGAGCGTACGGGTTAGGATTAGGGGACGGCTGAGGTTCAGGCTTCGAGGAAGTGTTAGGGTTAGGGTTCGGGCTAGGGTTAGGGTTAGGGGACGGGGACGGTTTAGGGTGCAGGTGAGGGCACGACAACGCTCTAGGGGGAGCGTACGTGTGAGGGTGCGGGTTAGTGTCAGCATACGGGTTAGGATTAGGGGACGGCTGAGGGTCAGGCTTCGGGGAAGGGTTAGGGTTAGGGTTCGGGCTAGGGTTAGGGTTAGGGGACGGGGACGGTTCAGGGTCCAGGTGAGGGTACGACAACGCTCTAGGGGGAGCGTACGTGTGAGGGCGCGGGTTAGTGTCAGCGTACGGGTTAGGATGAGGGGACGGCTGAGGGTCAGGCTTCGGGGAAGGGTTAGGTTTAGGGTTCGGGCTAGGGTTAGGGTTAGGGGACGGGGACGGTTTAGGGTCCAGGTGAGGGCACGACAACGCTCTAGGGGGAGCGTACGTGTGAGGGCGCGGGTTAGTGTCAGCGTACGGGTTAGGATTAGGGGACGGCTGAGGGTCAGGCTTCGGGGAAGGGTTAGGGTTAGGGTTCGGGCTAGGGTTAGGGTTAGGGGACGGGGACGGTTTAGGGTCCAGGTGAGGGTACGACAACGCTCTAGGGGGAGCGTACGTGTGAGGGCGCGGGTTAGTGTCAGCGTACGGGTTAGGATTAGGGGACGGCTGAGGGTCAGGCTTCGGGGAAGGGTTAGGGTTAGGGTTCGGGCTAGGGTTAGGGTTAGGGGACGGGGACGGTTTAGGGTCCAGGTGAGGGTACGACAACGCTCTAGGGGGAGCGTACGTGTGAGGGCGCGGGTTAGTGTCAGCGTACGGGTTAGGATTAAGGGACGGCTGAGGGTCAGGCTTCGGGGAAGTGTTAGGGTTAGGGTTCGGGCTAGGGTTAGGGTTAGGGGACGGGGACGATTTAGGGTCCAGGTGAGGGTACGACAACGCTCTAGGGGGAGCGTACGTGTGAGGGCGCGGGTTAGTGTCAGCGTACGGGTTAGGATTAGGGGACGGCTGAGGGTCAGGCTTCGGGGAAGGGTTAGGGTTAGGGTTCGGGCTAGGGTTAGGGTTAGGGGACGGGGACGGTTTAGGGTCCAGGTGAGGGTACGACAACGCTCTAGGGGGAGCGTACGTGTGAGGGCGCGGGTTAGTGTCAGCGTACGGGTTAGGATTAGGGGACGGCTGAGGGTCAGGCTTCGGGGAAGTGTTAGGGTTAGGGTTCGGGCTAGGGTTAGGGTTAGGGGACGGGGACGATTTAGGGTCCAGGTGAGGGTACGACAACGCTCTAGGGGGAGCGTACGTGTGAGGGCGCGGGTTAGTGTCAGCGTACGGGTTAGGATTAGGGGACGGCTGAGGGTCAGGCTTCGGGGAAGGGTTAGGGTTAGGGTTCGGGCTAGGGTTAGGGTTAGGGGACGGGGACGGTTTAGGGTCCAGGTGAGGGTACGACAACGCTCTAGGGGGAGCGTACGTGTGAGGGCGCGGGTTAGTGTCAGCGTACGGGTTAGGATTAGGGGACGGCTGAGGGTCAGGCTTCGGGGAAGTGTTAGGGTTAGGGTTCGGGCTAGGGTTAGGGTTAGGGGACGGGGACGATTTAGGGTCCAGGTGAGGGTACGACAACGCTCTAGGGGGAGCGTACGTGTGAGGGCGCGGGTTAGTGTCAGCGTACGGGTTAGGATTAGGGGACGGCTGAGGGTCAGGCTTCGGGGAAGGGTTAGGGTTAGGGTACGGGCTAGGGTTAGGGTTAGGGGACGGGGACGATTTAGGGTCCAGGTGAGGGTACGACAACGCTCTAGGGGGAGCGTACGTGTGAGGGCGCGGGTTAGTGTCAGCGTACGGGTTAGGATTAGGGGACGGCTGAGGGTCAGGCTTCGGGGAAGGGTTAGGGTTAGGGTTCGGGCTATTGTTAGCGTTAGGGGACGGGGACTGTTCAGGGTCCAGGTGATGGTACGACAACGCTCTAGGGGGAGCGTACGTGTGAGGGCGCGGGTTAGTGTCAGCGTACGGGTTAGGATTAGGGGACGGCTGAGGGTCAGGCTTCGGGGAAGGGTTAGGGTTAGGGTTCGGGCTAGGGTTAGGGTTAGGGGACGGGGACGGTTCAGGGTCCAGGTGAGGGTACGACAACGCTCTAGGGGGAGCGTACGTGTGAGGGCGTGGGTTAGTGTCACCGTACGGGTTAGGATTAGGGGACGGCTGAGGGTCAGGCTTCGGGGAAGGGTTAGGGTTAGGGTTCGGGCTAGGGTTAGGGTTAGGGGACGGGGACGGTTCAGGGTCCAGGTGAGGGTACGACAACGCTCTAGGGGGAGCGTACGTGTGAGGGCGCGGGTTAGTGTCAGCGAACGGGTTAGGATTAGGGGACAGCTGAGGGTCAGGCTTCTGGGAAGGGTTAGGGTTAGGGTTCGGGCTAGGGTTAGGGTTAGGGGACGGGGACGGTTTAGGGTCCAGGTGAGGGTACAACAACGCTCTAGGGGGAGCGTACGTGTGAGGGCGCGGGTTAGTGTCAGCGTACGGGTTAGGATTAGGGGACGGCTGCGCGTCAGGCTTCGGGGAAGGATTAGGGTTAGGGTTCGGGCTAGGGTTAGGGTTAGGGGACGGGGACGGTTCAGGGTCCAGGTGAGGGTACGACAACGCTCTAGGGGGAGCGTACGTGTGAGGGCGTGGGTTAGTGTCAGCGTACGGGTTAGGATGAGGGGACGGCTGAGGGTCAGGCTTAGGGGAAGGGTTAGGTTTAGGGTTCGGGCTAGGGTTAGGGTTAGGGGACGGGGACGGTTTAGGGTCCAGGTGAGGGCACGACAACGCTCTAGGGGGAGCGTACGTGTGAGGGCGCGGGTTAGTGTCAGCGTACGGGTTAGGATTAGGGGACGGCTGAGGGTCAGGCTTCGGGGAAGGGTTAGGGTTAGGGTTCGGGCTAGGGTTAGGGTTAGGGGACGGGGACGGTTTAGGGTCCAGGTGAGGGTACGACAACGCTCTAGGGGGAGCGTACGTGTGAGGGCGCGGGTTAGTGTCAGCGTACGGGTTAGGATTAGGGGACGGCTGAGGGTCAGGCTTCGGGGAAGGGTTAGGGTTAGGGTTCGGGCTAGGGTTAGGGTTAGGGGACGGGGACGGTTTAGGGTCCAGGTGAGGGTACGACAACGCTCTAGGGGGAGCGTACGTGTGAGGGCGCGGGTTATTGTCAGCGTACGGGTTAGGATTAGGGGACGGCTGAGGGTCAGGCTTCGGGGAAGTGTTAGGTTTAGGGTTCGGGCTAGGGTTATGGTTAGGGGACGGGGACGATTTAGGGTCCAGGTGAGGGTACGACAACGCTCTAGGGGGAGCGTACGTGTGAGGGCGCGGGTTAGTGTCAGCGTAAGGGTTAGGATTAGGGGACGGCTGAGGGTCAGGCTTCAGGGAATGGTTAGGGTTAGGGTTCGGGCTAGGGTTAGGGTTAGGGGACGGGGACGGTTTAGGGTCCAGGTGAGGGTACGACAACGCTCTAGAGGGAGCGTACCTGTGATGGCGCGGTTTAGTGTCAGCGTACGGGTTAGGATTAGGGGACGGCTGAGGGTCAGGCTTCGGGGAAGTGTTAGGGTTAGGGTTCGGGCTAGGGTTAGCGTTAGGGGACGGGGACTGTTCAGGGTCCATGTGAGGGTACGACAACGCTCTAGGGGGAGCGTACGTGTGAGGGCGCGGGTTAGTGTCAGCGTACGGGTTAGGATTAGGGGACGGCTGAGGGTCAGGCTTCGGGGAAGGGTTAGATTTAGGGTTCGGGCTAGGGTTAGGGTTAGGGGACGGGGACGGTTCAGGGTCCAGGTGAGGGTACGACAACGCTCTAGGGGGAGCGTACGTGTGAGGGCGCGGGTTAGTGTCAGCGTACGGGTTAGGATTAGGGGACGGCTGAGGGTCAGGCTTCGGGGAAGGGTTAGGTTTAGGGTTCGGGCTAGGGTTAGGGTTAGGGGACGGGGACGGTTTAGGGTCCAGGTGAGGGTACGACAACGCTCTAGGGGGAGCGTACGTGTGAGGGCGCGGGTTAGTGTCAGCGTACGGTTTAGGATTAGGGGACGGCTGAGGGTCAGGCTTCGGGGAAGGGTTAGGGTTAGGGTTCGGGCTAGGGTTAGGGTTAGGGGACGGGGACGGTTCAGGGTCCAGGTGAGGGTACGACAACGCTCTAGGGGGAGCGTACGTGTGAGGGCATGGGTTAGTGTCAGCGTACGGGTTAGGATTAGGGGACGGCTGAGGGTCAGGCTTCGGGGAAGTTTTAGGGTTAGGGTTCGGGCTAGGGTTAGGGTTAGGGGACGGGGACGGTTTAGGGTCCAGGTGAGGGTACGACAACGCTCTAGGGGGAGCGTACGTGTGAGGGCGCGGGTTAGAGTCAGCGTACGGGTTAAGATTAGGGGACGGCTGAGGGTCAGGCTTCGGGGAAGGGTTAGGGTTAGGGTTCGGGCTAGGGTTAGCGTTAGGGGACGGGGACGGTTCAGGGTCCAGGTGAGGGTACGACAATGCTCTAGGGGCAGCGTACGTGTGAGGGCGCGGGTTAGTGTCAGCGTACGGGTTAGGATTAGGGGACGGCTGAGGGTCAGGCTTCGGGGAAGGGTTAGGTTTAGGGTTCGGGCTAGGGTTAGGGTTAGGGGACGGGGACGGTTTAGGGTCCAGGTGAGGGTACGACAACGCTCTAGGGGGAGCGTACGTGTGAGGGCGCGGGTTAGTGTCAGCGTACGGGTTAAGATTAGGGGACGGCTGAGGGTCAGGCTTCGGGCAAGGGTTAGGGTTAGGGTTCGGGCTAGGGTTAGCGTTAGGGGACGGGGACGGTTCAGGGTCCAGGTGAGGATACGACAACGCTCTAGCGGGAGCGTACGTGTGAGGGCGCGGGTTAGTGTGAGCGTACGGGTTAGGATTAGGGGACGGCTGAGGTTCAGGCTTCGAGGAAGTGTTAGGGTTAGGGTTCGGGCTAGGGTTAGGGTTAGGGGACGGGGACGGTTTAGGGTGCAGGTGAGGGCACGACAACGCTCTAGGGGGAGCGTACGTGTGAGGGTGCGGGTCAGTGTCAGCATACTGGTTAGGATTAGGGGACGGCTGAGGGTCAGGCTTCGGGGAAGTGTTAGGTTTAGGGTTCGGGCTAGGGTTAGGGTTAGGGGACGGGGACGGTTTAGGGTCCAGGTGAGGGTACGACAACGCTCTAGGGGGAGCGTACGTGTGAGGGCGCGGGTTAGTGTCAGCGTACGGGTTAGGATGAGGGGACGGCTGAGGGTCAGGCTTCGGGAAAGTGTTAGGGTTAGGGTTCGGGCTAGGGTTAGCGTTAGGGGACGGGGACGGTTCAGGGTCCAGGTGAGGGTACGACAACGCTCTAGGGGGAGCGTACGTGTGAGGGCGCGGGTTAGTGTCAGCGTACGGGTTAGGATTAGGGGACGGCTGAGGGTCAGGCTTCGGGGAAGGGTTAGGGTTAGGGTACGGGCTAGGGTTAGGGTTAGGGGACGGGGACGATTTAGGGTCCAGGTGAGGGTACGACAACGCTCTAGGGGGAGCGTACGTGTGAGGGCGCGGGTTAGTGTCAGCGTACGGGTTAGGATTAGGGGACGGCTGAGGGTCAGGCTTCGGGGAAGGGTTAGGGTTAGGGTTCGGGCTAGGGTTAGGGTTAGGGGACGTGGACGGTTTAGGGTCCAGGTGAGGGTACGCCAACGCTCTAGAGGGAGCGTACCTGTGAGGGCGCGGGTTAGTGTCAGCGTACGGGTTAGGATTAGGGGACGGCTGAGGGTCAGGCTTCGGGGAAGTGTTAGGGTTAGGGTTCGGGCTATGGTTAGCGTTAGGGGACGGGGACTGTTCAGGGTCCAGGTGAGGGTACGACAACGCTCTAGGGGGCGCGTACGTGTGAGGGCGCGGGTTAGTGTCAGCGTACGGTTTAGGATTAAGGGACGGCTGAGGGTCAGGCTTCGGGGAAGGGTTAGGGTTAGGGTTCGGTCTAGGGTTAGGGTTAGGGGACGGGGACGGTTCAGGGTCCAGGTGAGGATACGACAACGCTCTAGCGGGAGCGTACGTGTGAGGGCGCGGGTTAGTGTGAGCGTACGGGTTAGGATTAGGGGACGGCTGAGGTTCAGGCTTCGAGGAAGTGTTAGGGTTAGGGTTCGGGCTAGGGTTAGGGTTAGGGGACTGGGACGGTTTAGGGTGCAGGTGAGGGCACGACAACGCTCTAGGGGGAGCGTACGTGTGAGGGTGCGGGTTAGTGTCAGCATACGGGTTAGGATTAGGGGACGGCTGAGGGTCAGGCTTCGGGGAAGGGTTAGGGTTAGGGTTCGGGCTAGGGTTAGGGTTAGGGGACGGGGACGGTTTAGGGTCCAGGTGAGGGTACGACAACGCTCTAGGGGGAGCGTACGTGTGAGGGCGCGGGTTAGTGTCAGCGTACGGGTTAGGATTAGGGGACGGCTGAGGGTCAGGTTCCGGGGAAGGGTTAGGGTTAGGGTTCGGGCTAGGGTTAGGGTTAGGGGACGGGGACGGTTTAGGGTCCAGGTGAGGGTACGACTACGCTCTAGGGGGAGCGTACGTGTGAGGGCGCGGGTTAGTGTCAGCGAACGGGTTAGGATTAGGGGACAGCTGAGGGTCAGGCTTCTGGGAAGGGTTAGGGTTAGGGTTCGGGCTAGGGTTAGGGTTAGGGGACGGGGACGGTTTAGGGTCCAGGTGAGGGTACAACAACGCTCTAGGGGGAGCGTACGTGTGAGGGCGCGGGTTAGTGTCAGCGTACGGGTTAGGATTAGGGGACGGCTGAGCGTCAGGCTTCGGGGAAGGATTAGGGTTAGGGTTCGGGCTAGGGTTAGGGTTAGGGGACGGGGACGGTTCAGGGTCCAGGTGAGGGTACGACAACGCTCTAGGGGGAGCGTACGTGTGAGGGCGCGGGTTAGTGTCAGCGTACGGGTTAGGATTAGGGGACGGCTGAGGGTCAGGCTTCGGGGAAGGGTTAGGTTTAGGGTTCGGGCTAGGGTTAGGGTTAGGGGACGGGGACGGTTTACGGTCCAGGTGAGGGCACGACAACGCTCTAGGGGGAGCGTACGTGTGAGGGCGCGGGTTAGTGTCAGCGTACGGGTTAGGATTAGGGGACGGCTGAGGGTCAGGCTTCGGGGAAGGGTTAGGGTTAGGGTTCGGGCTAGGGTTAGGGTTAGGGGACGGGGACGGTTTAGGGTCCAGGTGATGGTACGACAACGCTCTAGGGGGAGCGTACGTGTGAGGGCGCGGGTTAGTGTCAGCGTACGGGTTAGGATTAGGGGACGGCTGAGGGTCAGGCTTCGGGGAAGGGTTAGGGTTAGGGTTCGGGCTAGGGTTAGGGTTAGGGGACGGGGACGGTGTAGGGTCCAGGTGAGGGTACGACAACGCTCTAGGGGGAGCGTACGTGTGAGGGCGCGGGTTAGTGTCAGCGTACGGGTTAGGATTAGGGGACGGCTGAGGGTCAGGCTTCGGGGAAGTGTTAGGGTTAGGGTTCGGGCTAGGGTTAGGGTTAGGGGACGGGGACGATTTAGGGTCCAGGTGAGGGTACGACAACGCTCTAGGGGGAGCGTACGTGTGAGGGCGCGGGTTAGTGTCAGCGAACGGGTTAGGATTAGGGGACAGCTGAGGGTCAGGCTTCTGGGAAGGGTTAGGGTTAGGGTTCGGGCTAGGGTTAGGGTTAGGGGACGGGGACGGTTTAGGGTCCAGGTGAGGGTACAACAACGCTCTAGGGGGAGCGTACGTGTGAGGGCGCGGGTTAGTGTCAGCGTACGGGTTAGGATTAGGGGACGGCTGCGCGTCAGGCTTCGGGGAAGGATTAGGGTTAGGGTTCGGGCTAGGGTTAGGGTTAGGGGACGGGGACGGTTCAGGGTCCAGGTGAGGGTACGACAACGCTCTAGGGGGAGCGTACGTGTGAGGGCGCGGGTTAGTGTCAGCGTACGGGTTAGGATGAGGGGACGGCTGAGGGTCAGGCTTCGGGGAAGGGTTAGGTTTAGGGTTCGGGCTAGGGTTAGGGTTAGGGGACGGGGACGGTTTAGGGTCCAGGTGAGGGCACGACAACGCTCTAGGGGGAGCGAACGTGTGAGGGCGCGGGTTAGTGTCAGCGTACGGGTTAGGATTAGGGGACGGCTGAGGGTCAGGCTTCGGGGAAGGGTTAGGGTTAGGGTTCGGGCTAGGGTTAGGGTTAGGGGACGGGGACGGTTTAGGGTCCAGGTGAGGGTACGACAACGCTCTAGGGGGAGCGTACGTGTGAGGGCGCGGGTTAGTGTCAGCGTACGGGTTAGGATTAGGGGACGGCTGAGGGTCAGGCTTCGGGGAAGGGTTAGGGTTAGGGTTCGGGCTAGGGTTAGGGTTAGGGGACGGGGATGGTTTAGGGTCCAGGTGAGGGTACGACAACGCTCTAGGGGGAGCGTACGTGTGAGGGCGCGGGTTAGTGTCAGCGTACGGGTTAGGATTAGGGGACGGCTGAGGGTCAGGCTTCGGGGAAGTGTTAGGGTTAGGGTTCGGGCTAGGGTTAGGGTTAGGGGACAGGGATGATTTAGGGTCCAGGTGAGGGTACGACAACGCTCTAGGGGGAGCGTACGTGTGAGGGCGCGGGTTAGTGTCAGCGTAAGGGTTAGGATTAGGGGACGGCTGAGGGTCAGGCTTCGGGGAATGGTTAGGGTTAGGGTTCGGGCTAGGGTTAGGGTTAGGGGACGGGGACGGTTTAGGGTCCAGGTGAGGGTACGACAACGCTCTAGAGGGAGCGTACCTGTGAGGGCGTGGTTTAGTGTCAGCGTACGGGTTAGGATTAGGGGACGGCTGAGGGTCAGGCTTCGGGGAAGTGTTAGGGTTAGGGTTCGGGCTAGGGTTAGCGTTAGGGGACGGGGACTGTTCAGGGTCCATGTGAGGGTACGACAACGCTCTAGGGGGAGCGTACGTGTGAGGGCGCGGGTTAGTGTCAGCGTACGGGTTAGGATTAGGGGACGGCTGAGGGTCAGGCTTCGGGGAAGGGTTAGGGTTAGGGTTCGGGCTAGGGTTAGGGTTAGGGGACGGGGACGGTTCAGGGTCCAGGTGAGGGTACGACAACGCTCTAGGGGGAGCGTACGTGTGAGGGCGCGGGTTAGTGTCAGCGTACGGGTTAGGATTAGGGGACGGCTGAGGGTCAGATTCGGGGAACTGTTAGGGTTAGGGTTCGGGCTAGGGTTAGCGTTAGGGGACGGGGACGGTTTAGGGTCCAGGTGAGGGTACGACAACGCTCTAGGGGGAGCGTACGTGTGAGGGCGCGGGTTAGTGTCAGCGTACGGTTAGGATTAGGGGACGGCTGAGGGTCAGGCTTCGGGGAAGTGTTAGGGTTAGGGTTCGGGCTAGGGTTAGCGTTAGGGGACGGGGACGGTTCAGGGTCCAGGTGAGGGTACGACAACGCTCTAGGGGGAGCGTACGTGTGAGGGCGCGGGTTAGTGTTAGCGTACGGGTTAGGATTAGGGGACGGCTGAGGGTCAGGCTTCGGGGAAGGGTTAGGGTTAGGGTTCGGGCTAGGGTTAGGGTTAGGGGACGGGGACGGTTCAGGGTCCAGGTGAGGGTACGACAACGCTCTAGGGGGAGCGTACGTGTGAGGGCGCGGGTTAGTGTCAGCGTACGGGTTAGGATTAGGGGACGGCTGAGGGTCAGGCTTCGGGGAAGGGTTAGGTTTAGGGTTCGGGCTAGGGTTAGGGTTAGGGGACTGGGACGGTTTAGGGTCCAGGTGAGGGTACGACAACGCTCTAGGGGGAGCGTACGTGTGAGGGCGCGGGTTAGTGTCAGCGTACGGTTTAGGATTAGGGGACGGCTGAGGGTCAGGCTTCGGGGAAGGGTTAGGGTTAGGGTTCGGGCTAGGGTTAGGGTTAGGGGACGGGGACGGTTCAGGGTCCAGGTGAGGGTACGACAATGCTCTAGGGGGAGCGTACGTGTGAGGGCGTGGGTTAGTGTCAGCGTACGGGTTAGGATTAGGGGACGGCTGAGGGTCAGGCTTCGGGGAAGTTTTAGGGTTAGGGTTCGGGCTAGGGTTAGGGTTAGGGGACGGGGACGGTTTAGGGTCCAGGTGAGGGTACGACAACGCTCTAGGGGGAGCGTACGTGTGAGGGCGCGGGTTAGAGTCAGCGTACGGGTTAAGATTAGGGGACGGCTGAGGGTCAGGCTTCGGGGAAGGGTTAGGGTTAGGGTTCGGGCTAGGGTTAGCGTTAGGGGACGGGGACGGTTCAGGGTCCAGGTGAGGGTACGACAATGCTCTAGGGGCAGCGTACGTGTGAGGGCGCGGGTTAGTGTCAGCGTACGGGTTAGGATTAGGGGACGGCTGAGGGTCAGGCTTCGGGGAAGGGTTAGGGTTAGGGTTCGGGCTAGGGTTAGGGTTAGGGGACGGGGACGGTTTAGGGTCCAGGTGAGGGTACGACAACGCTCTAGGGGGAGCGTACGTGTGAGGGCGCGGGTTAGTGTCAGCGTACGGGTTAAGATTAGGGGACGGCTGAGGGTCAGGCTTCGGGCAAGGGTTAGGGTTAGGGTTCGGGCTAGGGTTAGCGTTAGGGTACGGGGACGGTTCAGGGTCCAGGTGAGGATACGACAACGCTCTAGCGGGAGCGTACGTGTGAGGGCGCGGGTTAGTGTGAGCGTACGGGTTAGGATTAGGGGACGGCTGAGGTTCAGGCTTCGAGGAAGTGTTAGGTTTAGGGTTCGGGCTAGGGTTAGGGTTAGGGGACGGGGAAGGTTTAGGGTGCAGGTGAGGGCACGACAACTCTCTAGGGGGAGCGTACGTGTGAGGGTGCGGGTTAGTGTCAGCATACTGGTTAGGATTAGGGGACGGCTGAGGGTCAGGCTTCGGGGAAGGGTTAGGTTTAGGGTTCGGGCTAGGGTTAGGGTTAGGGGACGGGGACGGTTTAGGGTCCAGGTGAGGGTACGACAACGCTCTAGGGGGAGCGTACGTGTGAGGGAGCGGGTTAGTGTCAGCGTACGGGTTAGGATGAGGGGACGGCTGAGGGTCAGGCTTCGGGAAAGTGTTAGGGTTAGGGTTCGGGCTAGGGTTAGCGTTAGGGGACAGGGACGGTTCAGGGTCCAGGTGAGGGTACGACAACGCTCTAGGGGGAGCGTACGTGTGAGGGCGCGGGTTAGTGTCAGCGTACGGGTTAGGATTAGGGGACGGCTGAGGGTCAGGCTTCGGGGAAGGGTTAGGGTTAGGGTTCGGGCTAGGGTTAGGGTTAGGGGACGGGGATGGTTTAGGGTCCAGGTGAGGGTACGACAACGCTCTAGGGGGAGCGTACGTGTGAGGGCGCGGGTTAGTGTCAGCGTACGGGTTAGGATTAGGGGACGGCTGAGGGTCAGGCTTCGGGGAAGTGTTAGGGTTAGGGTTCGGGCTAGGGTTAGGGTTAGGGGACGGGGACGATTTAGGGTCCAGGTGAGGGTACGACAACGCTCTAGGGGGAGCGTACGTGTGAGGGCGCGGGTTAGTGTCAGCGTAAGGGTTAGGATTAGGGGACGGCTGAGGGTCAGGCTTCAGGGAATGGTTAGGGTTAGGGTTCGGGCTAGGGTTAGGGTTAGGGGACGGGGACGGTTTAGGGTCCAGGTGAGGGTACGACAACGCTCTAGAGGGAGCGTACCTGTGAGGGCGCGGTTTAGTGTCAGCGTACGGGTTAGGATTAGGGGACGGCTGAGGGTCAGGCTTCGGGGAAGTGTTAGGGTTAGGGTTCGGGCTAGGGTTAGCGTTAGGGGACGGGGACTGTTCAGGGTCCATGTGAGGGTACGACAACGCTCTAGGGGGAGCGTACGTGTGAGGGCGCGGGTTAGTGTCAGCGTACGGGTTAGGATTAGGGGACGGCTGAGGGTCAGGCTTCGGGGAAGGGTTAGGGTTAGGGTTCGGGCTAGGGTTAGGGTTAGGGGACGGGGACGGTTCAGGGTCCAGGTGAGGGTACGACAACGCTCTAGGGGGAGCGTACGTGTGAGGGCGCGGGTTAGTGTCAGCGTACGGGTTAGGATTAGGGGACGGCTGAGGGTCAGGCTTCGGGGAACTGTTAGGGTTAGGGTTCGGGCTAGGGTTAGCGTTAGGGGACGGGGACGGTTTAGGGTCCAGGTGAGGGTACGACAACGCTCTAGGGGGAGCGTACGTGTGAGGGCGCGGGTTAGTGTCAGCGTACGGTTAGGATTAGGGGACGGCTGAGGGTCAGGCTTCGGGGAAGTGTTAGGGTTAGGGTTCGGGCTAGGGTTAGCGTTAGGGGACGGGGACGGTTCAGGGTCCAGGTGAGGGTACGACAACGCTCTAGGGGGAGCGTACGTGTGAGGGCGCGGGTTAGTGTTAGCGTACGGGTTAGGATTAGGGGACGGCTGAGGGTCAGGCTTCGGGGAAGGGTTAGGGTTAGGGTTCGGGCTAGGGTTAGGGTTAGGGGACGGGGACGGTTCAGGGTCCAGGTGAGGGTACGACAACGCTCTAGGGGGAGCGTACGTGTGAGGGCGCGGGTTAGTGTCAGCGTACGGGTTAGGATTAGGGGACGGCTGAGGGTCAGGCTTCGGGGAAGGGTTAGGTTTAGGGTTCGGGCTAGGGTTAGGGTTAGGGGACGGGGACGGTTTAGGGTCCAGGTGAGGGTACGACAACGCTCTAGGGGGAGCGTACGTGTGAGGGCGCGGGTTAGAGTCAGCGTACGGGTTAAGATTAGGGGACGGCTGAGGGTCAGGCTTCGGGGAAGGGTTAGGGTTAGGGTTCGGGCTAGGGTTAGCGTTAGGGGACGGGGACGGTTCAGGGTCCAGGTGAGGGTACGACAATGCTCTAGGGGCAGCGTACGTGTGAGGGCGCGGGTTAGTGTCAGCGTACGGGTTAGGATTATGGGACGGCTGAGGGTCAGGCTTCGGGGAAGGGTTAGGGTTAGGGTTCGGGCTAGGGTTAGGGTTAGGGGACGGGGACGGTTTAGGGTCCAGGTGAGGGTACGACAACGCTCTAGGGGGAGCGTACGTGTGAGGGCGCGGGTTAGTGTCAGCGTACGGGTTAAGATTAGGGGACGGCTGAGGGTCAGGCTTCGGGCAAGGGTTAGGGTTAGGGTTCGGGCTAGGGTTAGCGTTAGGGGACTGGGACGGTTCAGGGTCCAGGTGAGGATATGACAACGCTCTAGCGGGAGCGTACGTGTGAGGGCGCGGGTTAGTGTCAGCGTACGGGTTAGGATTAGGGGACGGCTGAGGGTCAGGCTTCGGGGAAGTGTTAGGGTTAGGGTTCGGGCTAGGGTTAGGGTTAGGGGACAGGGACGATTTAGGGTCCAGGTGAGGGTACGACAACGCTCTAGGGGGAGCGTACGTGTGAGGGCGCGGGTTAGTGTCAGCGTAAGGGTTAGGATTAGGGGACGGCTGAGGGTCAGGCTTCGGGGAATGGTTAGGGTTAGGGTTCGGGCTAGGGTTAGGGTTAGGGGACGGGGACGGTTTAGGGTCCAGGTGAGGGTACGACAACGCTCTAGAGGGAGCGTACCTGTGAGGGCGCGGTTTAGTGTCAGCGTACGGGTTAGGATTAGTGGACGGCTGAGGGTCAGGCTTCGGGGAAGTGTTAGGGTTAGGGTTCGGGCTAGGGTTAGCGTTAGGGGACGGGGACTGTTCAGGGTCCATGTGAGGGTACGACAACGCTCTAGGGGGAGCGTACGTGTGAGGGCGCGGGTTAGTGTCAGCGTACGGGTTAGGATTAGGGGACGGCTGAGGGTCAGGCTTCGGGGAAGGGTTAGGGTTAGGGTTCGGGCTAGGGTTAGGGTTAGGGGACGGGGACGGTTCAGGGTCCAGGTGAGGGTACGACAACGCTCTAGGGGGAGCGTACGTGTGAGGGCGCGGGTTAGTGTCAGCGTACGGGTTAGGATTAGGGGACGGCTGAGGGTCAGGCTTCGGGGAACTGTTAGGGTTAGGGTTCGGGCTAGGGTTAGCGTTAGGGGACGGGGACGGTTTAGGGTCCAGGTGAGGGTACGACAACGCTCTAGGGGGAGCGTACGTGTGAGGGCGCGGGTTAGTGTCAGCGTACGGTTAGGATTAGGGGACGGCTGAGGGTCAGGCTTCGGGGAAGTGTTAGGGTTAGGGTTCGGGCTAGGGTTAGCGTTAGGGGACGGGGACGGTTCAGGGTCCAGGTGAGGGTACGACAACGCTCTAGGGGGAGCGTACGTGTGAGGGCGCGGGTTAGTGTTAGCGTACGGGTTAGGATTAGGGGACGGCTGAGGGTCAGGCTTCGGGGAAGGGTTAGGGTTAGGGTTCGGGCTAGGGTTAGGGTTAGGGGACGGGGACGGTTCAGGGTCCAGGTGAGGGTACGACAACGCTCTAGGGGGAGCGTACGTGTGAGGGCGCGGGTTAGTGTCAGCGTACGGGTTAGGATTAGGGGACGGCTGAGGGTCAGGCTTCGGGGAAGGGTTAGGTTTAGGGTTCGGGCTAGGGTTAGGGTTAGGGGACTGGGACGGTTTAGGGTCCAGGTGAGGGTACGACAACGCTCTAGGGGGAGCGTACGTGTGAGGGCGCGGGTTAGTGTCAGCGTACGGTTTAGGATTAGGGGACGGCTGAGGGTCAGGCTTCGGGGAAGGGTTAGGGTTAGGGTTCGGGCTAGGGTTAGGGTTAGGGGACGGGGACGGTTCAGGGTCCAGGTGAGGGTACGACAATGCTCTAGGGGGAGCGTACGTGTGAGGGCGTGGGTTAGTGTCAGCGTACGGGTTAGGATTAGGGGACGGCTGAGGGTCAGGCTTCGGGGAAGTTTTAGGGTTAGGGTTCGGGCTAGGGTTAGGGTTAGGGGACGGGGACGGTTTAGGGTCCAGGTGAGGGTACGACAACGCTCTAGGGGGAGCGTACGTGTGAGGGCGCGGGTTAGAGTCAGCGTACGGGTTAAGATTAGGGGACGGCTGAGGGTCAGGCTTCGGGGAAGGGTTAGGGTTAGGGTTCGGGCTAGGGTTAGCGTTAGGGGACGGGGACGGTTCAGGGTCCAGGTGAGGGTACGACAATGCTCTAGGGGCAGCGTACGTGTGAGGGCGCGGGTTAGTGTCAGCGTACGGGTTAGGATTAGGGGACGGCTGAGGGTCAGGCTTCGGGGAAGGGTTAGGGTTAGGGTTCGGGCTAGGGTTAGGGTTAGGGGACGGGGACGGTTTAGGGTCCAGGTGAGGGTACGACAACGCTCTAGGGGGAGCGTACGTGTGAGGGCGCGGGTTAGTGTCAGCGTACGGGTTAAGATTAGGGGACGGCTGAGGGTCAGGCTTCGGGCAAGGGTTAGGGTTAGGGTTCGGGCTAGGGTTAGCGTTAGGGGACGGGGACGGTTCAGGGTCCAGGTGAGGATACGACAACGCTCTAGCGGGAGCGTACGTGTGAGGGCGCGGGTTAGTGTGAGCGTACGGGTTAGGATTAGGGGACGGCTGAGGTTCAGGCTTCGAGGAAGTGTTAGGTTTAGGGTTCGGGCTAGGGTTAGGGTTAGGGGACGGGGAAGGTTTAGGGTGCAGGTGAGGGCACGACAACTCTCTAGGGGGAGCGTACGTGTGAGGGTGCGGGTTAGTGTCAGCATACTGGTTAGGATTAGGGGACGGCTGAGGGTCAGGCTTCGGGGAAGGGTTAGGTTTAGGGTTCGGGCTAGGGTTAGGGTTAGGGGACGGGGACGGTTTAGGGTCCAGGTGAGGGTACGACAACGCTCTAGGGGGAGCGTACGTGTGAGGGAGCGGGTTAGTGTCAGCGTACGGGTTAGGATGAGGGGACGGCTGAGGGTCAGGCTTCGGGAAAGTGTTAGGGTTAGGGTTCGGGCTAGGGTTAGCGTTAGGGGACAGGGACGGTTCAGGGTCCAGGTGAGGGTACGACAACGCTCTAGGGGGAGCGTACGTGTGAGGGCGCGGGTTAGTGTCAGCGTACGGGTTAGGATTAGGGGACGGCTGAGGGTCAGGCTTCGGGGAAGGGTTAGGGTTAGGGTTCGGGCTAGGGTTAGGGTTAGGGGACGGGGATGGTTTAGGGTCCAGGTGAGGGTACGACAACGCTCTAGGGGGAGCGTACGTGTGAGGGCGCGGGTTAGTGTCAGCGTACGGGTTAGGATTAGGGGACGGCTGAGGGTCAGGCTTCGGGGAAGTGTTAGGGTTAGGGTTCGGGCTAGGGTTAGGGTTAGGGGACGGGGACGATTTAGGGTCCAGGTGAGGGTACGACAACGCTCTAGGGGGAGCGTACGTGTGAGGGCGCGGGTTAGTGTCAGCGTAAGGGTTAGGATTAGGGGACGGCTGAGGGTCAGGCTTCAGGGAATGGTTAGGGTTAGGGTTCGGGCTAGGGTTAGGGTTAGGGGACGGGGACGGTTTAGGGTCCAGGTGAGGGTACGACAACGCTCTAGAGGGAGCGTACCTGTGAGGGCGCGGTTTAGTGTCAGCGTACGGGTTAGGATTAGGGGACGGCTGAGGGTCAGGCTTCGGGGAAGTGTTAGGGTTAGGGTTCGGGCTAGGGTTAGCGTTAGGGGACGGGGACTGTTCAGGGTCCATGTGAGGGTACGACAACGCTCTAGGGGGAGCGTACGTGTGAGGGCGCGGGTTAGTGTCAGCGTACGGGTTAGGATTAGGGGACGGCTGAGGGTCAGGCTTCGGGGAAGGGTTAGGGTTAGGGTTCGGGCTAGGGTTAGGGTTAGGGGACGGGGACGGTTCAGGGTCCAGGTGAGGGTACGACAACGCTCTAGGGGGAGCGTACGTGTGAGGGCGCGGGTTAGTGTCAGCGTACGGGTTAGGATTAGGGGACGGCTGAGGGTCAGGCTTCGGGGAACTGTTAGGGTTAGGGTTCGGGCTAGGGTTAGCGTTAGGGGACGGGGACGGTTTAGGGTCCAGGTGAGGGTACGACAACGCTCTAGGGGGAGCGTACGTGTGAGGGCGCGGGTTAGTGTCAGCGTACGGTTAGGATTAGGGGACGGCTGAGGGTCAGGCTTCGGGGAAGTGTTAGGGTTAGGGTTCGGGCTAGGGTTAGCGTTAGGGGACGGGGACGGTTCAGGGTCCAGGTGAGGGTACGACAACGCTCTAGGGGGAGCGTACGTGTGAGGGCGCGGGTTAGTGTTAGCGTACGGGTTAGGATTAGGGGACGGCTGAGGGTCAGGCTTCGGGGAAGGGTTAGGGTTAGGGTTCGGGCTAGGGTTAGGGTTAGGGGACGGGGACGGTTCAGGGTCCAGGTGAGGGTACGACAACGCTCTAGGGGGAGCGTACGTGTGAGGGCGCGGGTTAGTGTCAGCGTACGGGTTAGGATTAGGGGACGGCTGAGGGTCAGGCTTCGGGGAAGGGTTAGGTTTAGGGTTCGGGCTAGGGTTAGGGTTAGGGGACGGGGACGGTTTAGGGTCCAGGTGAGGGTACGACAACGCTCTAGGGGGAGCGTACGTGTGAGGGCGCGGGTTAGAGTCAGCGTACGGGTTAAGATTAGGGGACGGCTGAGGGTCAGGCTTCGGGGAAGGGTTAGGGTTAGGGTTCGGGCTAGGGTTAGCGTTAGGGGACGGGGACGGTTCAGGGTCCAGGTGAGGGTACGACAATGCTCTAGGGGCAGCGTACGTGTGAGGGCGCGGGTTAGTGTCAGCGTACGGGTTAGGATTATGGGACGGCTGAGGGTCAGGCTTCGGGGAAGGGTTAGGGTTAGGGTTCGGGCTAGGGTTAGGGTTAGGGGACGGGGACGGTTTAGGGTCCAGGTGAGGGTACGACAACGCTCTAGGGGGAGCGTACGTGTGAGGGCGCGGGTTAGTGTCAGCGTACGGGTTAAGATTAGGGGACGGCTGAGGGTCAGGCTTCGGGCAAGGGTTAGGGTTAGGGTTCGGGCTAGGGTTAGCGTTAGGGGACGGGGACGGTTCAGGGTCCAGGTGAGGATACGACAACGCTCTAGCGGGAGCGTACGTGTGAGGGCGCGGGTTAGTGTCAGCGTACGGGTTAGGATTAGGGGACGGCTGAGGGTCAGGCTTCGGGGAAGGGTTAGGTTTAGGGTTCGGGCTAGGGTTAGGGTTAGGGGACGGGGACGGTTTAGGGTCCAGGTGAGGGTACGACAACGCTCTAGGGGGAGCGTACGTGTGAGGGAGCGGGTTAGTGTCAGCGTACGGGTTAGGATGAGGGGACGGCTGAGGGTCAGGCTTCGGGAAAGTGTTAGGGTTAGGGTTCGGGCTAGGGTTAGCGTTAGGGGACAGGGACGGTTCAGGGTCCAGGTGAGGGTACGACAACGCTCTAGGGGGAGCGTACGTGTGAGGGCGCGGGTTAGTGTCAGCGTACGGGTTAGGATTAGGGGACGGCTGAGGGTCAGGCTTCGGGGAAGGGTTAGGGTTAGGGTACGGGCTAGGGTTAGGGTTAGGGGACGGGGACGATTTAGGGTCCAGGTGAGGGTACGACAACGCTCTAGGGGGAGCGTACGTGTGAGGGCGCGGGTTAGTGTCAGCGTACGGGTTAGGATTAGGGGACGGCTGAGGGTCAGGCTTCGGGGAAGGGTTAGGGTTAGGGTTCGGGCTAGGGTTAGGGTTAGGGGACGGGGACGGTTTAGGGTCCAGGTGAGGGTACGACAACGCTCTAGAGGGAGCGTACCTGTGAGGGCGCGGTTTAGTGTCAGCGTACGGGTTAGGATTAGGGGACGGCTGAGGGTCAGGCTTCGGGGAAGTGTTAGGGTTAGGGTTCGGGCTAGGGTTAGCGTTAGGGGACGGGGACTGTTCAGGGTCCATGTGAGGGTACGACAACGCTCTAGGGGGAGCGTACGTGTGAGGGCGCGGGTTAGTGTCAGCGTACGGGTTAGGATTAGGGGACGGCTGAGGGTCAGGCTTCGGGGAAGGGTTAGGGTTAGGGTTCGGGCTAGGGTTAGGGTTAGGGGACGGGGACGGTTCAGGGTCCAGGTGAGGGTACGACAACGCTCTAGGGGGAGCGTACGTGTGAGGGCGCGGGTTAGTGTCAGCGTACGGGTTAGGATTAGGGGACGGCTGAGGGTCAGGCTTCGGGGAACTGTTAGGGTTAGGGTTCGGGCTAGGGTTAGCGTTAGGGGACGGGGACGGTTTAGGGTCCAGGTGAGGGTACGACAACGCTCTAGGGGGAGCGTACGTGTGAGGGCGCGGGTTAGTGTCAGCGTACGGTTAGGATTAGGGGACGGCTGAGGGTCAGGCTTCGGGGAAGTGTTAGGGTTAGGGTTCGGGCTAGGGTTAGCGTTAGGGGACGGGGACGGTTCAGGGTCCAGGTGAGGGTACGACAACGCTCTAGGGGGAGCGTACGTGTGAGGGCGCGGGTTAGTGTTAGCGTACGGGTTAGGATTAGGGGACGGCTGAGGGTCAGGCTTCGGGGAAGGGTTAGGGTTAGGGTTCGGGCTAGGGTTAGGGTTAGGGGACGGGGACGGTTCAGGGTCCAGGTGAGGGTACGACAACGCTCTAGGGGGAGTGTACGTGTGAGGGCGCGGGTTAGTGTCAGCGTACGGGTTAGGATTAGGGGACGGCTGAGGGTCAGGCTTCGGGGAAGGGTTAGGTTTAGGGTTCGGGCTAGGGTTAGGGTTAGGGGACGGGGACGGTTTAGGGTCCAGGTGAGGGTACGACAACGCTCTAGGGGGAGCGTACGTGTGAGGGCGCGGGTTAGAGTCAGCGTACGGGTTAAGATTAGGGGACGGCTGAGGGTCAGGCTTCGGGGAAGGGTTAGGGTTAGGGTTCGGGCTAGGGTTAGCGTTAGGGGACGGGGACGGTTCAGGGTCCAGGTGAGGGTACGACAATGCTCTAGGGGCAGCGTACGTGTGAGGGCGCGGGTTAGTGTCAGCGTACGGGTTAGGATTATGGGACGGCTGAGGGTCAGGCTTCGGGGAAGGGTTAGGGTTAGGGTTCGGGCTAGGGTTAGGGTTAGGGGACGGGGACGGTTTAGGGTCCAGGTGAGGGTACGACAACGCTCTAGGGGGAGCGTACGTGTGAGGGCGCGGGTTAGTGTCAGCGTACGGGTTAAGATTAGGGGACGGCTGAGGGTCAGGCTTCGGGCAAGGGTTAGGGTTAGGGTTCGGGCTAGGGTTAGCGTTAGGGGACGGGGACGGTTCAGGGTCCAGGTGAGGATACGACAACGCTCTAGCGGGAGCGTACGTGTGAGGGCGCGGGTTAGTGTGAGCGTACGGGTTAGGATTAGGGGACGGCTGAGGTTCAGACTTCGAGGAAGTGTTAGGTTTAGGGTTCGGGCTAGGGTTAGGGTTAGGGGACGGGGAAGGTTTAGGGTGCAGGTGAGGGCACGACAACTCTCTAGGGGGAGCGTACGTGTGAGGGTGCGGGTTAGTGTCAGCATACTGGTTAGGATTAGGGGACGGCTGAGGGTCAGGCTTCGGGGAAGGGTTAGGTTTAGGGTTCGGGCTAGGGTTAGGGTTAGGGGACGGGGACGGTTTAGGGTCCAGGTGAGGGTACGACAACGCTCTAGGGGGAGCGTACGTGTGAGGGAGCGGGTTAGTGTCAGCGTACGGGTTAGGATGAGGGGACGGCTGAGGGTCAGGCTTCGGGAAAGTGTTAGGGTTAGGGTTCGGGCTAGGGTTAGCGTTAGGGGACAGGGACGGTTCAGGGTCCAGGTGAGGGTACGACAACGCTCTAGGGGGAGCGTACGTGTGAGGGCGCGGGTTAGTGTCAGCGTACGGGTTAGGATTAGGGGACGGCTGAGGGTCAGGCTTCGGGGAAGGGTTAGGGTTAGGGTACGGGCTAGGGTTAGGGTTAGGGGACGGGGACGATTTAGGGTCCAGGTGAGGGTACGACAACGCTCTAGGGGGAGCGTACGTGTGAGGGCGCGGGTTAGTGTCAGCGTACGGGTTAGGATTAGGGGACGGCTGAGGGTCAGGCTTCGGGGAAGGGTTAGGGTTAGGGTTCGGGCTAGGGTTAGGGTTAGGGGACGGGGACGGTTTAGGGTCCAGGTGAGGGTACGACAACGCTCTAGAGGGAGCGTACCTGTGAGGGCGCGGGTTAGTGTCAGCGTACGGGTTAGGATTAGGGGACGGCTGAGGGTCAGGCTTCGGGGAAGTGTTAGGGTTAGGGTTCGGGCTATGGTTAGCGTTAGGGGACGGGGACTGTTCAGGGTCCAGGTGAGGGTACGACAACGCTCTAGGGGGAGCGTACGTGTGAGGGCGCGGGTTAGTGTCAGCGTACGGGTTAGGATTAGGGGACGGCTGAGGGTCAGGCTTCGGGGAAGGGTTAGGGTTAGGGTTCGGTCTAGGGTTAGGGTTAGGGGACGGGGACGGTTCAGGGTCCAGGTGAGGATACGACAACGCTCTAGCGGGAGCGTACGTGTGAGGGCGCGGGTTAGTGTGAGCGTACGGGTTAGGATTAGGGGACGGCTGAGGTTCAGGCTTCGAGGAAGTGTTAGGGTTAGGGTTCGGCCTAGGGTTAGGGTTAGGGGACGGGGACGGTTTAGGGTGCAGGTGAGGGCACGACAACGCTCTAGGGGGAGCGTACGTGTGAGGGTGCGGGTTAGTGTCAGCATACGGGTTAGGATTAGGGGACGGCTGAGGGTCAGGCTTCGGGGAAGGGTTAGGGTTAGGGTTCGGGCTAGGGTTAGGGTTAGGGGACGGGGACGGTTTAGGGTCCAGGTGAGGGTACGACAACGCTCTAGGGGGAGCGTACGTGTGAGGGCGCGGGTTAGTGTCAGCGTACGGGTTAGGATTAGGGGACGGCTGAGGGTCAGGTTCCGGGGAAGGGTTAGGGTTAGGGTTCGGGCTAGGGTTAGGGTTAGGGGACGGGGACGGTTTAGGGTCCAGGTGAGGGTACGACAACGCTCTAGGGGGAGCGTACGTGTGAGGGCGCGGGTTAGTGTCAGCGTACGGGTTAGAATTAGGGGACGGCTGAGCGTCAGGCTTCGGGGAAGGATTAGGGTTAGGGTTCGGGCTAGGGTTAGGGTTAGGGGACGGGGACGGTTCAGGGTCCAGGTGAGGGTACGACAACGCTCTAGGGGAAGCGTACGTGTGAGGGCGCGGGTTAGTGTCAGCGTACGGGTTAGGATGAGGGGACGGCTGAGGGTCAGGCTTCGGGGAAGGGTTAGGTTTAGGGTTCGGGCTAGGGTTAGGGTTAGGGGACGGGGACGGTTTACGGTCCAGGTGAGGGCACGACAACGCTCTAGGGGGAGCGTACGTGTGAGGGCGCGGGTTAGTGTCAGCGTACGGGTTAGGATTAGGGGACGGCTGAGGGTCAGGCTTCGGGGAAGGGTTAGGGTTAGGGTTCGGGCTAGGGTTAGGGTTAGGGGACGGGGACGGTTCAGGGTCCAGGTGAGGGTACGACAACGCTCTAGGGGGAGCGTACGTGTGAGGGCGCGGGTTAGTGTCAGCGTACGGGTTAGGATGAGGGGACGGCTGAGGGTCAGGCTTCGGGGAAGGGTTAGGGTTAGGGTTCGGGCTAGGGTTAGGGTTAGGGGACGGGGACGGTTTAGGGTCCAGGTGAGGGTACGACAACGCTCTAGGGGGAGCGTACGTGTGAGGGCGCGGGTTATTGTCAGCGTACGGGTTAGGATTAGGGGACGGCTGAGGGTCAGGCTTCGGCGAAGTGTTAGGGTTAGGGTTCGGGCTAGGGTTATGGTTAGGGGACGGGGACGATTTAGGGTCCAGGTGAGGGTACGACAACGCTCTAGGGGGAGCGTACGTGTGAGGGCGCGGGTTAGTGTCAGCGTAAGGGTTAGGATTAGGGGACGGCTGAGGGTCAGGTTTCAGGGAATGGTTAGGGTTAGGGTTCGGGCTAGGGTTAGGGTTAGGGGACGGGGACGGTTTAGGGTCCAGGTGAGGGTACGACAACGCTCTAGAGGGAGCGTACCTGTGATGGCGCGGTTTAGTGTCAGCGTACGGGTTAGGATTAGGGGACGGCTGAGGGTCAGGCTTCGGGGAAGTGTTAGGGTTAGGGTTCGGGCTAGGGTTAGCGTTAGGGGACGGGGACTGTTCAGGGTCCATGTGAGGGTACGACAACGCTCTAGGGGGAGCGTACGTGTGAGGGCGCGGGTTAGTGTCAGCGTACGGGTTAGGATAAGGGGACGGCTGAGGGTCAGGCTTCGGGGAAGGGTTAGGGTTAGGGTTCGGGCTAGGGTTAGGGTTAGGGGACGGGGACGGTTCAGGGTCCAGGTGAGGGTACGACAACGCTCTAGGGGGAGCGTACGTGTGAGGGCGCGGGTTAGTGTCAGCGTACGGGTTAGGATTAGGGGACGGCTGAGGGTCAGGCTTCGGGGAACTGTTAGGGTTAGGGTTCGGGCTAGGGTTAGCGTTAGGGGACGGGGACGGTTTAGGGTCCAGGTGAGGGTACGACAACGCTCTAGGGGGAGCGTACGTGTGAGGGCGCGGGTTAGTGTCAGCGTACGGTTAGGATTAGGGGACGGCTGCGGGTCAGGCTTCGGGGAAGTGTTAGGGTTAGGGTTCGGGCTAGGGTTAGCGTTAGGGGACGGGGACGGTTCAGGGTCCAGGTGAGGGTACGACAACACTCTAGGGGGAGCGTACGTGTGAGGGCGCGGGTTAGTGTTAGCGTATGGGTTAGGATTAGGGGACGGCTGAGGGTCAGGCTTCGGGGAAGGGTTAGGGTTAGGGTTCGGGCTAGGGTTAGGGTTAGGGGACGGGGACGGTTCAGGGTCCAGGTGAGGGTACGACAACGCTCTAGGGGGAGCGTACGTGTGAGGGCGCGGGTTAGTGTCAGCGTACGGGTTAGGATTAGGGGACGGCTGAGGGTCAGGCTTCGGGGAAGGGTTAGGTTTATGGTTCGGGCTAGGGTTAGGGTTAGGGGACGGGGACGGTTTAGGGTCCAGGTGAGGGTACGACAACGCTCTATGGGGAGCGTACGTGTGAGGGCGCGGGTTAGTGTCAGCGTACGGTTTAGGATTAGGGGACGGCTGAGGGTCAGGCTTCGGGGAAGGGTTAGGGTTAGGGTTCGGGCTAGGGTTAGGGTTAGGGGACGGGGACGGTTCAGGGTACAGGTGAGGGTACGACAACGCTCTAGGGGGAGCGTACGTGTGAGGGCGTGGGTTAGTGTCAGCGTACGGGTTAGGATTAGGGGACGGCTGAGGGTCAGGCTTCGGGGAAGTTTTAGGGTTAGGGTTCGGGCTAGGGTTAGGGTTAGGGGACGGGGACGGTTTAGGGTCCAGGTGAGGGTACGACAACGCTCTAGGGGGAGCGTACGTGTGAGGGCGCGGGTTAGAGTCAGCGTACGGGTTAAGATTAGGGGACGGCTGAGGGTCAGGCTTCGGGGAAGGGTTAGGGTTAGGGTTCGGGCTAGGGTTAGCGTTAGGGGACGGGGACGGTTCAGGGTCCAGGTGAGGGTACGACAATGCTCTAGGGGCAGCGTACGTGTGAGGGCGCGGGTTAGTGTCAGCGTACGGGTTAGGATTAGGGGACGGCTGAGGGTCAGGCTTCGGGCAAGGGTTAGGGTTAGGGTTCGGGCTAGGGTTAGCGTTAGGGGACGGGGACGGTTCAGGGTCCAGGTGAGGATACGACAACGCTCTAGCGGGAGCGTACGTGTGAGGGCGCGGGTTAGTGTGAGCGTACGGGTTAGGATTAGGGGACGGCTGAGGTTCAGGCTTCGAGGAAGTGTTAGGGTTAGGGTTCGGGCTAGGGTTAGGGTTAGGGGACGGGGACGGTTTAGGGTGCAGGTGAGGGCACGACAACGCTCTAGGGGGAGCGTACGTGTGAGGGTGCGGGTTAGTGTCAGCATACTGGTTAGGATTAGGGGACGGCTGAGGGTCAGGCTTCGGGGAAGGGTTAGGTTTAGGGTTCGGGCTAGGGTTAGGGTTAGGGGACGGGGACGGTTTAGGGTCCAGGTGAGGGTACGACAGCGCTCTAGGGGGAGCGTACGTGTGAGGGAGCGGGTTAGTGTCAGCGTACGGGTTAGGATGAGGGGACGGCTGAGGGTCAGGCTTCGGGAAAGTGTTAGGGTTAGGTTTCGGGCTAGGGTTAGCGTTAGGGGACGGGGACGGTTCAGGGTCCAGGTGAGGGTACGACAACGCTCTAGGGGGAGCGTACGTGTGAGGGCGCGGGTTAGTGTCAGCGTACGGGTTAGGATTAGGGGACGGCTGAGGGTCAGGCTTCGGGGAAGGGTTAGGGTTAGGGTACGGGCTAGGGTTAGGGTTAGGGGACGGGGACGATTTAGGGTCCAGGTGAGGGTACGACAACGCTCTAGGGGGAGCGTACGTGTGAGGGCGCGGGTTAGTGTCAGCGTACGGGTTAGGATTAGGGGACGGCTGAGGGTCAGGCTTCGGGGAAGTGTTACGGTTAGGGTTCGGGCTAGGGTTAGGGTTAGGGGACGGGGACGGTTTAGGGTCCAGGTGAGGGTACGACAACGCTCTAGAGGGAGCATACCTGTGAGGGCGCGGGTTAGTGTCAGCGTACGGGTTAGGATTAGGGGACGGCTGAGGGTCAGGCTTCGGGGAAGTGTTAGGGTTAGGGTTCGGGCTATGGTTAGCGTTAGGGGACGGGGACTGTTCAGGGTCCAGGTGAGGGTACGACAACGCTCTAGGGGGAGCGTACGTGTGAGGGCGCGGGTTAGTGTCAGCGTACGGGTTAGGATTAGGGGACGGCTGAGGGTCAGGCTTCGGGGAAGGGTTAGGGTTAGGGTTCGGTCTAGGGTTAGGGTTAGGGGACGGGGACGGTTCAGGGTCCAGGTGAGGATACGACAACGCTCTAGCGGGAGCGTACGTGTGAGGGCGCGGGTTAGTGTGAGCGTACGGGTTAGGATTAGGGGACGGCTGAGGTTCAGGCTTCGAGGAAGTGTTAGGGTTAGGGTTCGGGCTAAGGTTAGGGTTAGGGGACGGGGACGGTTTAGGGTGCAGGTGAGGGCACGACAACGCTCTAGGGGGAGCGTACGTGTGAGGGTGCGGGTTAGTGTCAGCATACGGGTTAGGATTAGGGGACGGCTGAGGGTCAGGCTTCAGGGAAGGGTTAGGGTTAGGGTTCGGGCTAGGGTTAGGGTTACGGGACGGGGACGGTTTAGGGTCCAGGTGAGGGTACGACAACGCTCTAGGGGGAGCGTACGTGTGAGGGCGCGGGTTAGTGTCAGCGTACGGGTTAGGATTAGGGGACGGCTGAGGGTCAGGTTCCGGGGAAGGGTTAGGGTTAGGGTTCGGGCTAGGGTTAGGGTTAGGGGACGGGGACGGTTTAGGGTCCAGGTGAGGGTACGACAACGCTCTAGGGGGAGCGTACGTGTGAGGGCGCGGGTTAGTGTCAGCGTACGGGTTAGGATTAGGGGACGGCTGAGGGTCAGGTTCCGGGGAAGGGTTAGGGTTAGGGTTCGGGCTAGGGTTAGGGTTAGGGGACGGGGACGGTTTAGGGTCCAGGTGAGGGTACGACAACGCTCTAGGGGGAGCGTACGTGTGAGGGCGCGGGTTAGTGTCAGCGAACGGGTTAGGATTAGGGGACAGCTGAGGGTCAGGCTTCTGGGAAGGGTTAGGGTTAGGGTTCGGGCTAGGGTTAGGGTTAGGGGACGGGGACGGTTTAGGGTCCAGGTGAGGGTACAACAACGCTCTAGGGGGAGCGTACGTGTGAGGGCGCGGGTTAGTGTCAGCGTACGGGTTAGGATTAGGGGACGGCTGAGCGTCAGGCTTCGGGGAAGGATTAGGGTTAGGGTTCGGGCTAGGGTTAGGGTTAGGGGACGGGGACGGTTCAGGGTCCAGGTGAGGGTACGACAACGCTCTAGGGGGAGCGTACGTGTGAGGGCGCGGGTTAGTGTCAGCGTACGGGTTAGGATGAGGGGACGGCTGAGGGTCAGGCTTCGGGGAAGGGTTAGGTTTAGGGTTCGGGCTAGGGTTAGGGTTAGGGGACGGGGACGGTTTACGGTCCAGGTGAGGGCACGACAACGCTCTAGGGGGAGCGTACGTGTGAGGGCGCGGGTTAGTGTCAGCGTACGGGTTAGGATTAGGGGACGGCTGAGGGTCAGGCTTCGGGGAAGGGTTAGGGTTAGGGTTCGGGCTAGGGTTAGGGTTAGGGGACGGGGACGGTTTAGGGTCCAGGTGAGGGTACGACAACGCTCTAGGGGGAGCGTACGTGTGAGGGCGCGGGTTAGTGTCAGCGTACGGGTTAGGATTAGGGGACGGCTGAGGGTCAGGCTTCGGGGAAGGGTTAGGGTTAGGGTTCGGGCTAGGGTTAGGGTTAGGGGACGGGGACGGTGTAGGGTCCAGGTGAGGGTACGACAACGCTCTAGGGGGAGCGTACGTGTGAGGGCGCGGGTTAGTGTCAGCGTACGGGTTAGGATTAGGGGACGGCTGAGGGTCAGGCTTCGGGGAAGTGTTAGGGTTAGGGTTGGGGCTAGGGTTAGGGTTAGGGGACGGGGACGATTTAGGGTCTAGGTGAGGGTACGACAACGCTCTAGGGGGAGCGTACGTGTGAGGGCGCGGGTTAGTGTCAGCGAACGGGTTAGGATTAGGGGACAGCTGAGGGTCAGGCTTCTGGGAAGGGTTAGGGTTAGGGTTCGGGCTAGGGTTAGGGTTAGGGGACGGAGACGGTTTAGGGTCCAGGTGAGGGTACAACAACGCTCTAGGGGGAGCGTACGTGTGAGGGCGCGGGTTAGTGTCAGCGTACGGGTTAGGATTAGGGGACGGCTGCGCGTCAGGCTTCGGGGAAGGATTAGGGTTAGGGTTCGGGCTAGGGTTAGGGTTAGGGGACGGGGACGGTTCAGGGTCCAGGTGAGGGTACGACAACGCTCTAGGGGGAGCGTACGTGTGAGGGCGCGGGTTAGTGTCAGCGTACGGGTTAGGATGAGGGGACGGCTGAGGGTCAGGCTTCGGGGAAGGGTTAGGTTTAGGGTTCGGGCTAGGGTTAGGGTTAGGGGACGGGGACGGTTTAGGGTCCAGGTGAGGGCACGACAACGCTCTAGGGGGAGCGAACGTGTGAGGGCGCGGGTTAGTGTCAGCGTACGGGTTAGGATTAGGGGACGGCTGAGGGTCAGGCTTCGGGGAAGGGTTAGGGTTAGGGTTCGGGCTAGGGTTAGGGTTAGGGGACGGGGACGGTTTAGGGTCCAGGTGAGGGTACGACAACGCTCTAGGGGGAGCGTACGTGTGAGGGCGCGGGTTAGTGTCAGCGTACGGGTTAGGATTAGGGGACGGCTGAGGGTCAGGCTTCGGGGAAGGGTTAGGGTTAGGGTTCGGGCTAGGGTTAGGGTTAGGGGACGGGGATGGTTTAGGGTCCAGGTGAGGGTACGACAACGCTCTAGGGGGAGCGTACGTGTGAGGGAGCGGGTTAGTGTCAGCGTACGGGTTAGGATGAGGGGACGGCTGAGGGTCAGGCTTCGGGAAAGTGTTAGGGTTAGGGTTCGGGCTAGGGTTAGCGTTAGGGGACGGGGACGGTTCAGAGTCCAGGTGAGGGTACGACAACGCTCTAGGGGGAGCGTACGTGTGAGGGCGCGGGTTAGTGTCAGCGTACGGGTTAGGATTAGGGGACGGCTGAGGGTCAGGCTTCGGGGAAGGGTTAGGGTTAGGGTACGGGCTAGGGTTAGGGTTAGGGGACGGGGACGATTTAGGGTCCAGGTGAGGGTACGACAACGCTCTAGGGGGAGCGTACGTGTGAGGGCGCGGGTTAGTGTCAGCGTACGGGTTAGGATTAGGGGACGGCTGAGGGTCAGGCTTCGGGGAAGTGTTAGGGTTAGGGTTCGGGCTAGGGTTAGGGTTAGGGGACGGGGACGGTTTAGGGTCCAGGTGAGGGTACGACAACGCTCTAGAGGGAGCGTACCTGTGAGGGCGCGGGTTAGTGTCAGCGTACGGGTTAGGATTAGGGGACGGCTGAGGGTCAGGCTTCGGGGAAGTGTTAGGGTTAGGGTTCGGGCTATGGTTAGCGTTAGGGGACGGGGACTGTTCAGGGTCCAGGTGAGGGTACGACAACGCTCTAGGGGGAGCGTACGTGTGAGGGCGCGGGTTAGTGTCAGCGTACGGGTTAGGATTAGGGGACGGCTGAGGGTCAGGCTTCGGGGAAGGGTTAGGGTTAGGGTTCGGTCTAGGGTTAGGGTTAGGGGACGGGGACGGTTCAGGGTCCAGGTGAGGATACGACAACGCTCTAGCGGGAGCGTACGTGTGAGGGCGCGGGTTAGTGTGAGCGTACGGGTTAGGATTAGGGGACGGCTGAGGTTCAGGCTTCGAGGAAGTGTTAGGGTTAGGGTTCGGGCTAGGGTTAGGGTTAGGGGACGGGGACGGTTTAGGGTGCAGGTGAGGGCACGACAACGCTCTAGGGGGAGCGTACGTGTGAGGGTGCGGGTTAGTGTCAGCATACGGGTTAGGATTAGGGGACGGCTGAGGGTCAGGCTTCGGGGAAGGGTTAGGGTTAGGGTTCGGGCTAGGGTTAGGGTTAGGGGACGGGGACGGTTTAGGGTCCAGGTGAGGGTACGACAACGCTCTAGGGGGAGCATACGTGTGAGGGCGCGGGTTAGTGTCAGCGTACGGGTTAGGATTAGGGGACGGCTGAGGGTCAGGTTCCGGGGAAGGGTTAGGGTTAGGGTTCGGGCTAGGGTTAGGGTTAGGGGACGGGGACGGTTTAGGGTCCAGGTGAGGGTACGACAACGCTCTAGGGGGAGCGTACGTGTGAGGGCGCGGGTTAGTGTCAGCGAACGGGTTAGGATTAGGGGACAGCTGAGGGTCAGGCTTCTGGGAAGGGTTAGGGTTAGGGTTCGGGCTAGGGTTAGGGTTAGGGGACGGGGACGGTTTAGGGTCCAGGTGAGGGTACGACAACGCTCTAGGGGGAGCGTACGTGTGAGGGCGCGGGTTAGTGTCAGCGAACGGGTTAGGATTAGGGGACAGCTGAGGGTCAGGCTTCTGGGAAGGGTTAGGGTTAGGGTTCGGGCTAGGGTTAGGGTTAGGGGACGGGGACGGTTTAGGGTCCAGGTGAGGGTACAACAACGCTCTAGGGGGAGCGTACGTGTGAGGGCGCGGGTTAGTGTCAGCGTACGGGTTAGGATTAGGGGACGGCAGAGCGTCAGGCTTCGGGGAAGGATTAGGGTTAGGGTTCGGGCTAGGGTTAGGGTTAGGGGACGGGGACGGTTCAGGGTCCAGGTGAGGGTACGACAACGCTCTAGGGGGAGCGTACGTGTGAGGGCGCGGGTTAGTGTCAGTGTACGGGTTAGGATGAGGGGACGGCTGAGGGTCAGGCTTCGGGGAAGGGTTAGGTTTAGGGTTCGGGCTAGGGTTAGGGTTAGGGGACGGGGACGGTTTACGGTCCAGGTGAGGGCACGACAACGCTCTAGGGGGAGCGTACGTGTGAGGGCGCGGGTTAGTGTCAGCGTACGGGTTAGGATTAGGGGACGGCTGAGGGTCAGGCTTCGGGGAAGGGTTAGGGTTAGGGTTCGGGCTAGGGTTAGGGTTAGGGGACGGGGACGGTTTAGGGTCCAGGTGAGGGTACGACAACGCTCTAGGGGGAGCGTACGTGTGAGGGCGCGGGTTAGTGTCAGCGTACGGGTTAGGATTAGGGGACGGCTGAGGGTCAGGCTTCGGGGAAGGGTTAGGGTTAGGGTTCGGGCTAGGGTTAGGGTTAGGGGACGGGGACGGTTTAGGGTCCAGGTGAGGGTACGACAACGCTCTAGGGGGAGCGTACGTGTGAGGGCGCGGGTTAGTGTCAGCGTACGGGTTAGGATTAGGGGACGGCTGAGGGTCAGGTTCCGGGGAAGGGTTAGGGTTAGGGTTCGGGCTAGGGTTAGGGTTAGGGGACGGGGACGGTTTAGGGTCCAGGTGAGGGTACGACAACGCTCTAGGGGGAGCGTACGTGTGAGGGCGCGGGTTAGTGTCAGCGAACGGGTTAGGATTAGGGGACAGCTGAGGGTCAGGCTTCTGGGAAGGGTTAGGGTTAGGGTTCGGGCTAGGGTTAGGGTTAGGGGACGGGGACGGTTTAGGGTCCAGGTGAGGGTACAACAACGCTCTAGGGGGAGCGTACGTGTGAGGGCGCGGGTTAGTGTCAGCGTACGGGTTAGGATTAGGGGACGGCTGAGCGTCAGGCTTCGGGGAAGGATTAGGGTTAGGGTTCGGGCTAGGGTTAGGGTTAGGGGACGGGGACGGTTCAGGGTCCAGGTGAGGGTACGACAACGCTCTAGGGGGAGCGTACGTGTGAGGGCGCGGGTTAGTGTCAGCGTACGGGTTAGGATGAGGGGACGGCTGAGGGTCAGGCTTCGGGGAAGGGTTAGGTTTAGGGTTCGGGCTAGGGTTAGGGTTAGGGGACGGGGACGGTTTACGGTCCAGGTGAGGGCACGACAACGCTCTAGGGGGAGCGTACGTGTGAGGGTGCGGGTTAGTGTCAGCGTACGGGTTAGGATTAGGGGACGGCTGAGGGTCAGGCTTCGGGGAAGGGTTAGGGTTAGGGTTCGGGCTAGGGTTAGGGTTAGGGGACGGGGACGGTTTAGGGTCCAGGTGAGGGTACGACAACGCTCTAGGGGGAGCGTACGTGTGAGGGCGCGGGTTAGTGTCAGCGTACGGGTTAGGATTAGGGGACGGCTGAGGGTCAGGCTTCGGGGAAGGGTTAGGGTTAGGGTTCGGGCTAGGGTTAGGGTTAGGGGACGGGGACGGTGTAGGGTCCAGGTGAGGGTACGACAACGCTCTAGGGGGAGCGTACGTGTGAGGGCGCGGGTTAGTGTCAGCGTACGGGTTAGGATTAGGGGACGGCTGAGGGTCAGGCTTCGGGGAAGTGTTAGGGTTAGGGTTGGGGCTAGGGTTAGGGTTAGGGGACGGGGACGATTTAGGGTCTAGGTGAGGGTACGACAACGCTCTAGGGGGAGCGTACGTGTGAGGGCGCGGGTTAGTGTCAGCGAACGGGTTAGGATTAGGGGACAGCTGAGGGTCAGGCTTCTGGGAAGGGTTAGGGTTAGGGTTCGGGCTAGGGTTAGGGTTAGGGGACGGAGACGGTTTAGGGTCCAGGTGAGGGTACAACAACGCTCTAGGGGGAGCGTACGTGTGAGGGCGCGGGTTAGTGTCAGCGTACGGGTTAGGATTAGGGGACGGCTGCGCGTCAGGCTTCGGGGAAGGATTAGGGTTAGGGTTCGGGCTAGGGTTAGGGTTAGGGGACGGGGACGGTTCAGGGTCCAGGTGAGGGTACGACAACGCTCTAGGGGGAGCGTACGTGTGAGGGCGCGGGTTAGTGTCAGCGTACGGGTTAGGATGAGGGGACGGCTGAGGGTCAGGCTTCGGGGAAGGGTTAGGTTTAGGGTTCGGGCTAGGGTTAGGGTTAGGGGACGGGGACGGTTTAGGGTCCAGGTGAGGGCACGACAACGCTCTAGGGGGAGCGAACGTGTGAGGGCGCGGGTTAGTGTCAGCGTACGGGTTAGGATTAGGGGACGGCTGAGGGTCAGGCTTCGGGGAAGGGTTAGGGTTAGGGTTCGGGCTAGGGTTAGGGTTAGGGGACGGGGACGGTTTAGGGTCCAGGTGAGGGTACGACAACGCTCTAGGGGGAGCGTACGTGTGAGGGCGCGGGTTAGTGTCAGCGTACGGGTTAGGATTAGGGGACGGCTGAGGGTCAGGCTTCGGGGAAGGGTTAGGGTTAGGGTTCGGGCTAGGGTTAGGGTTAGGGGACGGGGATGGTTTAGGGTCCAGGTGAGGGTACGACAACGCTCTAGGGGGAGCGTACGTGTGAGGGAGCGGGTTAGTGTCAGCGTACGGGTTAGGATGAGGGGACGGCTGAGGGTCAGGCTTCGGGAAAGTGTTAGGGTTAGGGTTCGGGCTAGGGTTAGCGTTAGGGGACGGGGACGGTTCAGGGTCCAGGTGAGGGTACGACAACGCTCTAGGGGGAGCGTACGTGTGAGGGCGCGGGTTAGTGTCAGCGTACGGGTTAGGATTAGGGGACGGCTGAGGGTCAGGCTTCGGGGAAGGGTTAGGGTTAGGGTACGGGCTAGGGTTAGGGTTAGGGGACGGGGACGATTTAGGGTCCAGGTGAGGGTACGACAACGCTCTAGGGGGAGCGTACGTGTGAGGGCGCGGGTTAGTGTCAGCGTACGGGTTAGGATTAGGGGACGGCTGAGGGTCAGGCTTCGGGGAAGTGTTAGGGTTAGGGTTCGGGCTAGGGTTAGGGTTAGGGGACGGGGACGGTTTAGGGTCCAGGTGAGGGTACGACAACGCTCTAGAGGGAGCGTACCTGTGAGGGCGCGGGTTAGTGTCAGCGTACGGGTTAGGATTAGGGGACGGCTGAGGGTCAGGCTTCGGGGAAGTGTTAGGGTTAGGGTTCGGGCTATGGTTAGCGTTAGGGGACGGGGACTGTTCAGGGTCCAGGTGAGGGTACGACAACGCTCTAGGGGGAGCGTACGTGTGAGGGCGCGGGTTAGTGTCAGCGTACGGGTTAGGATTAGGGGACGGCTGAGGGTCAGGCTTCGGGGAAGGGTTAGGGTTAGGGTTCGGTCTAGGGTTAGGGTTAGGGGACGGGGACGGTTCAGGGTCCAGGTGAGGATACGACAACGCTCTAGCGGGAGCGTACGTGTGAGGGCGCGGGTTAGTGTGAGCGTACGGGTTAGGATTAGGGGACGGCTGAGGTTCAGGCTTCGAGGAAGTGTTAGGGTTAGGGTTCGGGCTAGGGTTAGGGTTAGGGGACGGGGACGGTTTAGGGTGCAGGTGAGGGCACGACAACGCTCTAGGGGGAGCGTACGTGTGAGGGTGCGGGTTAGTGTCAGCATACGGGTTAGGATTAGGGGACGGCTGAGGGTCAGGCTTCGGGGAAGGGTTAGGGTTAGGGTTCGGGCTAGGGTTAGGGTTAGGGGACGGGGACGGTTTAGGGTCCAGGTGAGGGTACGACAACGCTCTAGGGGGAGCGTACGTGTGAGGGCGCGGGTTAGTGTCAGCGTACGGGTTAGGATTAGGGGACGGCTGAGGGTCAGGTTCCGGGGAAGGGTTAGGGTTAGGGTTCGGGCTAGGGTTAGGGTTAGGGGACGGGGACGGTTTAGGGTCCAGGTGAGGGTACGACAACGCTCTAGGGGGAGCGTACGTGTGAGGGCGCGGGTTAGTGTCAGCGAACGGGTTAGGATTAGGGGACAGCTGAGGGTCAGGCTTCTGGGAAGGGTTAGGGTTAGGGTTCGGGCTAGGGTTAGGGTTAGGGGACGGGGACGGTTTAGGGTCCAGGTGAGGGTACGACAACGCTCTAGGGGGAGCGTACGTGTGAGGGCGCGGGTTAGTGTCAGCGAACGGGTTAGGATTAGGGGACAGCTGAGGGTCAGGCTTCTGGGAAGGGTTAGGGTTAGGGTTCGGGCTAGGGTTAGGGTTAGGGGACGGGGACGGTTTAGGGTCCAGGTGAGGGTACAACAACGCTCTAGGGGGAGCGTACGTGTGAGGGCGCGGGTTAGTGTCAGCGTACGGGTTAGGATTAGGGGACGGCAGAGCGTCAGGCTTCGGGGAAGGATTAGGGTTAGGGTTCGGGCTAGGGTTAGGGTTAGGGGACGGGGACGGTTCAGGGTCCAGGTGAGGGTACGACAACGCTCTAGGGGGAGCGTACGTGTGAGGGCGCGGGTTAGTGTCAGTGTACGGGTTAGGATGAGGGGACGGCTGAGGGTCAGGCTTCGGGGAAGGGTTAGGTTTAGGGTTCGGGCTAGGGTTAGGGTTAGGGGACGGGGACGGTTTACGGTCCAGGTGAGGGCACGACAACGCTCTAGGGGGAGCGTACGTGTGAGGGCGCGGGTTAGTGTCAGCGTACGGGTTAGGATTAGGGGACGGCTGAGGGTCAGGCTTCGGGGAAGGGTTAGGGTTAGGGTTCGGGCTAGGGTTAGGGTTAGGGGACGGGGACGGTTTAGGGTCCAGGTGAGGGTACGACAACGCTCTAGGGGGAGCGTACGTGTGAGGGCGCGGGTTAGTGTCAGCGTACGGGTTAGGATTAGGGGACGGCTGAGGGTCAGGCTTCGGGGAAGGGTTAGGGTTAGGGTTCGGGCTAGGGTTAGGGTTAGGGGACGGGGACGGTGTAGGGTCCAGGTGAGGGTACGACAACGCTCTAGGGGGAGCGTACGTGTGAGGGCGCGGGTTAGTGTCAGCGTACGGGTTAGGATTAGGGGACGGCTGAGGGTCAGGCTTCGGGGAAGTGTTAGGGTTAGGGTTCGGGCTAGGGTTAGGGTTAGGGGACGGGGACGATTTAGGGTCCAGGTGAGGGTACGACAACGCTCTAGGGGGAGCGTACGTGTGAGGGCGCGGGTTAGTGTCAGCGAACGGGTTAGGATTAGGGGACAGCTGAGGGTCAGGCTTCTGGGAAGGGTTAGGGTTAGGGTTCGGGCTAGGGTTAGGGTTAGGGGACGGGGACGGTTTAGGGTCCAGGTGAGGGTACAACAACGCTCTAGGGGGAGCGTACGTGTGAGGGCGCGGGTTAGTGTCAGCGTACGGGTTAGGATTAGGGGACGGCTGCGCGTCAGGCTTCGGGGAAGGATTAGGGTTAGGGTTCGGGCTAGGGTTAGGGTTAGGGGACGGGGACGGTTCAGGGTCCAGGTGAGGGTACGACAACGCTCTAGGGGGAGCGTACGTGTGAGGGCGCGGGTTAGTGTCAGCGTACGGGTTAGGATGAGGGGACGGCTGAGGGTCAGGCTTCGGGGAAGGGTTAGGTTTAGGGTTCGGGCTAGGGTTAGGGTTAGGGGACGGGGACGGTTTAGGGTCCAGGTGAGGGCACGACAACGCTCTAGGGGGAGCGAACGTGTGAGGGCGCGGGTTAGTGTCAGCGTACGGGTTAGGATTAGGGGACGGCTGAGGGTCAGGCTTCGGGGAAGGGTTAGGGTTAGGGTTCGGGCTAGGGTTAGGGTTAGGGGACGGGGACGGTTTAGGGTCCAGGTGAGGGTACGACAACGCTCTAGGGGGAGCGTACGTGTGAGGGCGCGGGTTAGTGTCAGCGTACGGGTTAGGATTAGGGGACGGCTGAGGTTCAGGCTTCGGGGAAGGGTTAGGGTTAGGGTTCGGGCTAGGGTTAGGGTTAGGGGACGGGGATGGTTTAGGGTCCAGGTGAGGGTACGACAACGCTCTAGGGGGAGCGTACGTGTGAGGGCGCGGGTTAGTGTCAGCGTACGGGTTAGGATTAGGGGACGGCTGAGGGTCAGGCTTCGGGGAAGTGTTAGGGTTAGGGTTCGGGCTAGGGTTAGGGTTAGGGGACGGGGACGATTTAGGGTCCAGGTGAGGGTACGACAACGCTCTAGGGGGAGCGTACGTGTGAGGGCGCGGGTTAGTGTCAGCGTAAGGATTAGGATTAGGGGACGGCTGAGGGTCAGGCTTCAGGGAATGGTTAGGGTTAGGGTTCGGGCTAGGGTTAGGGTTAGGGGACGGGGACGGTTTAGGGTCCAGGTGAGGGTACGACAACGCTCTAGAGGGAGCGTACCTGTGAGGGCGCGGTTTAGTGTCAGCGTACGGGTTAGGATTAGGGGACGGCTGAGGGTCAGGCTTCGGGGAAGTGTTAGGGTTAGGGTTCGGGCTAGGGTTAGCGTTAGGGGACGGGGACTGTTCAGGGTCCATGTGAGGGTACGACAACGCTCTAGGGGGAGCGTACGTGTGAGGGCGCGGGTTAGTGTCAGCGTACGGGTTAGGATTAGGGGACGGCTGAGGGTCAGGCTTCGGGGAAGGGTTAGGGTTAGGGTTCGGGCTAGGGTTAGGCTTAGGGGACGGGGACGGTTCAGGGTCCAGGTGAGGGTACGACAACGCTCTAGGGGGAGCGTACGTGTGAGGGCGCGGGTTAGTGTCAGCGTACGGGTTAGGATTAGGGGACGGCTGAGGGTCAGGCTTCGGGGAACTGTTAGGGTTAGGGTTCGGGCTAGGGTTAGCGTTAGGGGACGGGGACGGTTTAGGGTCCAGGTGAGGGTACGACAACGCTCTAGGGGGAGCGTACGTGTGAGGGCGCGGGTTAGTGTCAGCGAACGGGTTAGGATTAGGGGACAGCTGAGGGTCAGGCTTCTGGGAAGGGTTAGGGTTAGGGTTCGGGCTAGGGTTAGGGTTAGGGGACGGAGACGGTTTAGGGTCCAGGTGAGGGTACAACAACGCTCTAGGGGGAGCGTACGTGTGAGGGCGCGGGTTAGTGTCAGCGTACGGGTTAGGATTAGGGGACGGCTGCGCGTCAGGCTTCGGGGAAGGATTAGGGTTAGGGTTCGGGCTAGGGTTAGGGTTAGGGGACGGGGACGGTTCAGGGTCCAGGTGAGGGTACGACAACGCTCTAGGGGGAGCGTACGTGTGAGGGCGCGGGTTAGTGTCAGCGTACGGGTTAGGATGAGGGGACGGCTGAGGGTCAGGCTTCGGGGAAGGGTTAGGTTTAGGGTTCGGGCTAGGGTTAGGGTTAGGGGACGGGGACGGTTTAGGGTCCAGGTGAGGGCACGACAACGCTCTAGGGGGAGCGAACGTGTGAGGGCGCGGGTTAGTGTCAGCGTACGGGTTAGGATTAGGGGACGGCTGAGGGTCAGGCTTCGGGGAAGGGTTAGGGTTAGGGTTCGGGCTAGGGTTAGGGTTAGGGGACGGGGACGGTTTAGGGTCCAGGTGAGGGTACGACAACGCTCTAGGGGGAGCGTACGTGTGAGGGCGCGGGTTAGTGTCAGCGTACGGGTTAGGATTAGGGGACGGCTGAGGGTCAGGCTTCGGGGAAGGGTTAGGGTTAGGGTTCGGGCTAGGGTTAGGGTTAGGGGACGGGGATGGTTTAGGGTCCAGGTGAGGGTACGACAACGCTCTAGGGGGAGCGTACGTGTGAGGGAGCGGGTTAGTGTCAGCGTACGGGTTAGGATGAGGGGACGGCTGAGGGTCAGGCTTCGGGAAAGTGTTAGGGTTAGGGTTCGGGCTAGGGTTAGCGTTAGGGGACGGGGACGGTTCAGGGTCCAGGTGAGGGTACGACAACGCTCTAGGGGGAGCGTACGTGTGAGGGCGCGGGTTAGTGTCAGCGTACGGGTTAGGATTAGGGGACGGCTGAGGGTCAGGCTTCGGGGAAGGGTTAGGGTTAGGGTACGGGCTAGGGTTAGGGTTAGGGGACGGGGACGATTTAGGGTCCAGGTGAGGGTACGACAACGCTCTAGGGGGAGCGTACGTGTGAGGGCGCGGGTTAGTGTCAGCGTACGGGTTAGGATTAGGGGACGGCTGAGGGTCAGGCTTCGGGGAAGTGTTAGGGTTAGGGTTCGGGCTAGGGTTAGGGTTAGGGGACGGGGACGGTTTAGGGTCCAGGTGAGGGTACGACAACGCTCTAGAGGGAGCGTACCTGTGAGGGCGCGGGTTAGTGTCAGCGTACGGGTTAGGATTAGGGGACGGCTGAGGGTCAGGCTTCGGGGAAGTGTTAGGGTTAGGGTTCGGGCTATGGTTAGCGTTAGGGGACGGGGACTGTTCAGGGTCCAGGTGAGGGTACGACAACGCTCTAGGGGGAGCGTACGTGTGAGGGCGCGGGTTAGTGTCAGCGTACGGGTTAGGATTAGGGGACGGCTGAGGGTCAGGCTTCGGGGAAGGGTTAGGGTTAGGGTTCGGTCTAGGGTTAGGGTTAGGGGACGGGGACGGTTCAGGGTCCAGGTGAGGATACGACAACGCTCTAGCGGGAGCGTACGTGTGAGGGCGCGGGTTAGTGTGAGCGTACGGGTTAGGATTAGGGGACGGCTGAGGTTCAGGCTTCGAGGAAGTGTTAGGGTTAGGGTTCGGGCTAGGGTTAGGGTTAGGGGACGGGGACGGTTTAGGGTGCAGGTGAGGGCACGACAACGCTCTAGGGGGAGCGTACGTGTGAGGGTGCGGGTTAGTGTCAGCATACGGGTTAGGATTAGGGGACGGCTGAGGGTCAGGCTTCGGGGAAGGGTTAGGGTTAGGGTTCGGGCTAGGGTTAGGGTTAGGGGACGGGGACGGTTTAGGGTCCAGGTGAGGGTACGACAACGCTCTAGGGGGAGCGTACGTGTGAGGGCGCGGGTTAGTGTCAGCGTACGGGTTAGGATTAGGGGACGGCTGAGGGTCAGGTTCCGGGGAAGGGTTAGGGTTAGGGTTCGGGCTAGGGTTAGGGTTAGGGGACGGGGACGGTTTAGGGTCCAGGTGAGGGTACGACAACGCTCTAGGGGGAGCGTACGTGTGAGGGCGCGGGTTAGTGTCAGCGAACGGGTTAGGATTAGGGGACAGCTGAGGGTCAGGCTTCTGGGAAGGGTTAGGGTTAGGGTTCGGGCTAGGGTTAGGGTTAGGGGACGGGGACGGTTTAGGGTCCAGGTGAGGGTACGACAACGCTCTAGGGGGAGCGTACGTGTGAGGGCGCGGGTTAGTGTCAGCGAACGGGTTAGGATTAGGGGACAGCTGAGGGTCAGGCTTCTGGGAAGGGTTAGGGTTAGGGTTCGGGCTAGGGTTAGGGTTAGGGGACGGGGACGGTTTAGGGTCCAGGTGAGGGTACAACAACGCTCTAGGGGGAGCGTACGTGTGAGGGCGCGGGTTAGTGTCAGCGTACGGGTTAGGATTAGGGGACGGCAGAGCGTCAGGCTTCGGGGAAGGATTAGGGTTAGGGTTCGGGCTAGGGTTAGGGTTAGGGGACGGGGACGGTTCAGGGTCCAGGTGAGGGTACGACAACGCTCTAGGGGGAGCGTACGTGTGAGGGCGCGGGTTAGTGTCAGTGTACGGGTTAGGATGAGGGGACGGCTGAGGGTCAGGCTTCGGGGAAGGGTTAGGTTTAGGGTTCGGGCTAGGGTTAGGGTTAGGGGACGGGGACGGTTTACGGTCCAGGTGAGGGCACGACAACGCTCTAGGGGGAGCGTACGTGTGAGGGCGCGGGTTAGTGTCAGCGTACGGGTTAGGATTAGGGGACGGCTGAGGGTCAGGCTTCGGGGAAGGGTTAGGGTTAGGGTTCGGGCTAGGGTTAGGGTTAGGGGACGGGGACGGTTTAGGGTCCAGGTGAGGGTACGACAACGCTCTAGGGGGAGCGTACGTGTGAGGGCGCGGGTTAGTGTCAGCGTACGGGTTAGGATTAGGGGACGGCTGAGGGTCAGGCTTCGGGGAAGGGTTAGGGTTAGGGTTCGGGCTAGGGTTAGGGTTAGGGGACGGGGACGGTGTAGGGTCCAGGTGAGGGTACGACAACGCTCTAGGGGGAGCGTACGTGTGAGGGCGCGGGTTAGTGTCAGCGTACGGGTTAGGATTAGGGGACGGCTGAGGGTCAGGCTTCGGGGAAGTGTTAGGGTTAGGGTTCGGGCTAGGGTTAGGGTTAGGGGACGGGGACGATTTAGGGTCCAGGTGAGGGTACGACAACGCTCTAGGGGGAGCGTACGTGTGAGGGCGCGGGTTAGTGTCAGCGAACGGGTTAGGATTAGGGGACAGCTGAGGGTCAGGCTTCTGGGAAGGGTTAGGGTTAGGGTTCGGGCTAGGGTTAGGGTTAGGGGACGGGGACGGTTTAGGGTCCAGGTGAGGGTACAACAACGCTCTAGGGGGAGCGTACGTGTGAGGGCGCGGGTTAGTGTCAGCGTACGGGTTAGGATTAGGGGACGGCTGCGCGTCAGGCTTCGGGGAAGGATTAGGGTTAGGGTTCGGGCTAGGGTTAGGGTTAGGGGACGGGGACGGTTCAGGGTCCAGGTGAGGGTACGACAACGCTCTAGGGGGAGCGTACGTGTGAGGGCGCGGGTTAGTGTCAGCGTACGGGTTAGGATGAGGGGACGGCTGAGGGTCAGGCTTCGGGGAAGGGTTAGGTTTAGGGTTCGGGCTAGGGTTAGGGTTAGGGGACGGGGACGGTTTAGGGTCCAGGTGAGGGCACGACAACGCTCTAGGGGGAGCGAACGTGTGAGGGCGCGGGTTAGTGTCAGCGTACGGGTTAGGATTAGGGGACGGCTGAGGGTCAGGCTTCGGGGAAGGGTTAGGGTTAGGGTTCGGGCTAGGGTTAGGGTTAGGGGACGGGGACGGTTTAGGGTCCAGGTGAGGGTACGACAACGCTCTAGGGGGAGCGTACGTGTGAGGGCGCGGGTTAGTGTCAGCGTACGGGTTAGGATTAGGGGACGGCTGAGGTTCAGGCTTCGGGGAAGGGTTAGGGTTAGGGTTCGGGCTAGGGTTAGGGTTAGGGGACGGGGATGGTTTAGGGTCCAGGTGAGGGTACGACAACGCTCTAGGGGGAGCGTACGTGTGAGGGCGCGGGTTAGTGTCAGCGTACGGGTTAGGATTAGGGGACGGCTGAGGGTCAGGCTTCGGGGAAGTGTTAGGGTTAGGGTTCGGGCTAGGGTTAGGGTTAGGGGACGGGGACGATTTAGGGTCCAGGTGAGGGTACGACAACGCTCTAGGGGGAGCGTACGTGTGAGGGCGCGGGTTAGTGTCAGCGTAAGGATTAGGATTAGGGGACGGCTGAGGGTCAGGCTTCAGGGAATGGTTAGGGTTAGGGTTCGGGCTAGGGTTAGGGTTAGGGGACGGGGACGGTTTAGGGTCCAGGTGAGGGTACGACAACGCTCTAGAGGGAGCGTACCTGTGAGGGCGCGGTTTAGTGTCAGCGTACGGGTTAGGATTAGGGGACGGCTGAGGGTCAGGCTTCGGGGAAGTGTTAGGGTTAGGGTTCGGGCTAGGGTTAGCGTTAGGGGACGGGGACTGTTCAGGGTCCATGTGAGGGTACGACAACGCTCTAGGGGGAGCGTACGTGTGAGGGCGCGGGTTAGTGTCAGCGTACGGGTTAGGATTAGGGGACGGCTGAGGGTCAGGCTTCGGGGAAGGGTTAGGGTTAGGGTTCGGGCTAGGGTTAGGCTTAGGGGACGGGGACGGTTCAGGGTCCAGGTGAGGGTACGACAACGCTCTAGGGGGAGCGTACGTGTGAGGGCGCGGGTTAGTGTCAGCGTACGGGTTAGGATTAGGGGACGGCTGAGGGTCAGGCTTCGGGGAACTGTTAGGGTTAGGGTTCGGGCTAGGGTTAGCGTTAGGGGACGGGGACGGTTTAGGGTCCAGGTGAGGGTACGACAACGCTCTAGGGGGAGCGTACGTGTGAGGGCGCGGGTTAGTGTCAGCGTACGGTTAGGATTAGGGGACGGCTGAGGGTCAGGCTTCGGGGAAGTGTTAGGGTTAGGGTTCGGGCTAGGGTTAGCGTTAGGGGACGGGGACGGTTCAGGGTCCAGGTGAGGGTACGACAACGCTCTAGGGGGAGCGTACGTGTGAGGGCGCGGGTTAGTGTTAGCGTACGGGTTAGGATTAGGGGACGGCTGAGGGTCAGGCTTCGGGGAAGGGTTAGGGTTAGGGTTCGGGCTAGGGTTAGGGTTAGGGGACGGGGACGGTTCAGGGTCCAGGTGAGGGTACGACAACGCTCTAGGGGGAGCGTACGTGTGAGGGCGCAGGTTAGTGTCAGCGTACGGGTTAGGATTAGGGGACGGCTGAGGGTCAGGCTTCGGGGAAGGGTTAGGTTTAGGGTTCGGGCTAGGGTTAGGGTTAGGGGACGGGGACGGTTTAGGGTCCAGGTGAGGGTACGACAACGCTCTAGGGGGAGCGTACGTGTGAGGGCGCGGGTTAGTGTCAGCGTACGGTTTAGGATTAGGGGACGGCTGAGGGTCAGGCTTCGGGGAAGGGTTAGGGTTAGGGTTCGGGCTAGGGTTAGGGTTAGGGGACGGGGACGGTTCAGGGTCCAGGTGAGGGTACGACAATGCTCTAGGGGGAGCGTACGTGTGAGGGCGTGGGTTAGTGTCAGCGTACGGGTTAGGATTAGGGGACAGCTGAGGGTCAGGCTTCGGGGAAGGGTTAGGGTTAGGGTTCGGGCTAGGGTTAGGGTTAGGGGACGGGGATGGTTTAGGGTCCAGGTGAGGGTACGACAACGCTCTAGGGGGAGCGTACGTGTGAGGGCGCGGGTTAGTGTCAGCGTACGGGTTAAGATTAGGGGACGGCTGAGGGTCAGGCTTCGGGCAAGGGTTAGGGTTAGGGTTCGGGCTAGGGTTAGCGTTAGGGGACGGGGACGGTTCAGGGTCCAGGTGAGGATACGACAACGCTCTAGCGGGAGCGTACGTGTGAGGGCGCGGGTTAGTGTGAGCGTACGGGTTAGGATTAGGGGACGGCTGAGGTTCAGGCTTCGAGGAAGTGTTAGGGTTAGGGTTCGGGCTAGGGTTAGGGTTAGGGGACGGGGAAGGTTTAGGGTGCAGGTGAGGGCACGACAACTCTCTAGGGGGAGCGTACGTGTGAGGGTGCGGGTTAGTGTCAGCATACTGGTTAGGATTAGGGGACGGCTGAGGGTCAGGCTTCGGGGAAGGGTTAGGTTTAGGGTTCGGGCTAGGGTTAGGGTTAGGGGACGGGGACGGTTTAGGGTCCAGGTGAGGGTACGACAACGCTCTAGGGGGAGCGTACGTGTGAGGGAGCGGGTTAGTGTCAGCGTACGGGTTAGGATGAGGGGACGGCTGAGGGTCAGGCTTCGGGAAAGTGTTAGGGTTAGGGTTCGGGCTAGGGTTAGCGTTAGGGGACGGGCACGGTTCAGGGTCCAGGTGAGGGTACGACAACGCTCTAGGGGGAGCGTACGTGTGAGGGCGCGGGTTAGTGTCAGCGTACGGGTTAGGATTAGGGGACGGCTGAGGGTCAGGCTTCGGGGAAGTGTTAGGGTTAGGGTACGGGCTAGGGTTAGGGTTAGGGGACGGGGACGATTTAGGGTCCAGGTGAGGGTACGACAACGCTCTAGGGGGAGCGTACGTGTGAGGGCGCGGGTTAGTGTCAGCGTACGGGTTAGGATTAGGGGACGGCTGAGGGTCAGGCTTCGGGGAAGGGTTAGGGTTAGGGTTCGGGCTAGGGTTAGGGTTAGGGGACGGGGACGGTTTAGGGTCCAGGTGAGGGTACGACAACGCTCTAGAGGGAGCGTACCTGTGAGGGCGCGGGTTAGTGTCAGCGTACGGGTTAGGATTAGGGGACGGCTGAGGGTCAGGCTTCGGGGAAGTGTTAGGGTTAGGGTTCGGGCTATGGTTAGCGTTAGGGGACGGGGACTGTTCAGGGTCCAGGTGAGGGTACGACAACGCTCTAGGGGGAGCGTACGTGTGAGGGCGCGGGTTAGTGTCAGCGTACGGGTTAGGATTAGGGGACGGCTGAGGGTCAGGCTTCGGGGAAGGGTTAGGGTTAGGGTTCGGTCTAGGGTTAGGGTTAGGGGACGGGGACGGTTCAGGGTCCAGGTGAGGATACGACAACGCTCTAGCGGGAGCGTACGTGTGAGGGCGCGGGTTAGTGTGAGCGTACGGGTTAGGATTAGGGGACGGCTGAGGTTCAGGCTTCGAGGAAGTGTTAGGGTTAGGGTTCGGGCTAGGGTTAGGGTTAGGGGACGGGGACGGTTTAGGGTGCAGGTGAGGGCACGACAACGCTCTAGGGGGAGCGTACGTGTGAGGGTGCGGGTTAGTGTCAGCATACGGGTTAGGATTAGGGGACGGCTGAGGGTCAGGCTTCGGGGAAGGGTTAGGGTTAGGGTTCGGGCTAGGGTTAGGGTTAGGGGACGGGGACGGTTTAGGGTCCAGGTGAGGGTACGACAACGCTCTAGGGGGAGCGTACGTGTGAGGGCGCGGGTTAGTGTCAGCGTACGGGTTAGGATTAGGGGACGGCTGAGGGTCAGGCTTCGGGGAAGGGTTAGGGTTAGGGTTCGGGCTAGGGTTAGGGTTAGGGGACGGGGATGGTTTAGGGTCCAGGTGAGGGTACGACAACGCTCTAGGGGGAGCGTACGTGTGAGGGCGCGGGTTAGTGTCAGCGTACGGGTTAGGATTAGGGGACGGCTGAGGGTCAGGCTTCGGGGAAGTGTTAGGGTTAGGGTTCGGGCTAGGGTTAGGGTTAGGGGACGGGGACGATTTAGGGTCCAGGTGAGGGTACGACAACGCTCTAGGGGGAGCGTACGTGTGAGGGCGCGGGTTAGTGTCAGCGTACGGGTTAGGATTAGGGGACGGCTGAGGGTCAGGCTTCAGGGAATGGTTAGGGTTAGGGTTCGGGCTAGGGTTAGGGTTAGGGGACGGGGACGGTTTAGGGTCCAGGTGAGGGTACGACAACGCTCTAGGGGGAGCGTACGTGTGAGGGAGCGGGTTAGTGTCAGCGTACGGGTTAGGATGAGGGGACGGCTGAGGGTCAGGCTTCGGGAAAGTGTTAGGGTTAGGGTTCGGGCTAGGGTTAGCGTTAGGGGACGGGGACGGTTCAGGGTCCTGGTGAGGGTACGACAACGCTCTAGGGGGAGCGTACGTGTGAGGGCGCGGGTTAGTGTCAGCGTACGGGTTAGGATTAGGGGACGGCTGAGGGTCAGGCTTCGGGGAAGGGTTAGGGTTAGGGTACGGGCTAGGGTTAGGGTTAGGGGACGGGGACGATTTAGGGTCCAGGTGAGGGTACGACAACGCTCTAGGGGGAGCGTACGTGTGAGGGCGCGGGTTAGTGTCAGCGTACGGGTTAGGATTAGGGGACGGCTGAGGGTCAGGCTTCGGGGAAGTGTTAGGGTTAGGGTTCGGGCTAGGGTTAGGGTTAGGGGACGGGGACGGTTTAGGGTCCAGGTGAGGGTACGACAACGCTCTAGAGGGAGCGTACCTGTGAGGGCGCGGGTTAGTGTCAGCGTACGGGTTAGGATTAGGGGACGGCTGAGGGTCAGGCTTCGGGGAAGTGTTAGGGTTAGGGTTCGGGCTATGGTTAGCGTTAGGGGACGGGGACTGTTCAGGGTCCAGGTGAGGGTACGACAACGCTCTAGGGGGAGCGTACGTGTGAGGGCGCGGGTTAGTGTCAGCGTACGGGTTAGGATTAGGGGACGGCTGAGGGTCAGGCTTCGGGGAAGGGTTAGGGTTAGGGTTCGGTCTAGGGTTAGGGTTAGGGGACGGGGACGGTTCAGGGTCCAGGTGAGGATACGACAACGCTCTAGCAGGAGCGTACGTGTGAGGGCGCGGGTTAGTGTGAGCGTACGGGTTAGGATTAGGGGACGGCTGAGGTTCAGGCTTCGAGGAAGTGTTAGGGTTAGGGTTCGGGCTAGGGTTAGGGTTAGGGGACGGGGACGGTTTAGGGTGCAGGTGAGGGCACGACAACGCTCTAGGGGGAGCGTACGTGTGAGGGTGCGGGTTAGTGTCAGCATACGGGTTAGGATTAGGGGACGGCTGAGGGTCAGGCTTCGGGGAAGGGTTAGGGTTAGGGTTCGGGCTAGGGTTAGGGTTAGGGGACGGGGACGGTTTAGGGTCCAGGTGAGGGTACGACAACGCTCTAGGGGGAGCATACGTGTGAGGGCGCGGGTTAGTGTCAGCGTACGGGTTAGGATTAGGGGACGGCTGAGGGTCAGGTTCCGGGGAAGGGTTAGGGTTAGGGTTCGGGCTAGGGTTAGGGTTAGGGGACGGGGACGGTTTAGGGTCCAGGTGAGGGTACGACAACGCTCTAGGGGGAGCGTACGTGTGAGGGCGCGGGTTAGTGTCAGCGAACGGGTTAGGATTAGGGGACAGCTGAGGGTCAGGCTTCTGGGAAGGGTTAGGGTTAGGGTTCGGGCTAGGGTTAGGGTTAGGGGACGGGGACGGTTTAGGGTCCAGGTGAGGGTACGACAACGCTCTAGGGGGAGCGTACGTGTGAGGGCGCGGGTTAGTGTCAGCGAACGGGTTAGGATTAGGGGACAGCTGAGGGTCAGGCTTCTGGGAAGGGTTAGGGTTAGGGTTCGGGCTAGGGTTAGGGTTAGGGGACGGGGACGGTTTAGGGTCCAGGTGAGGGTACAACAACGCTCTAGGGGGAGCGTACGTGTGAGGGCGCGGGTTAGTGTAAGCGTACGGGTTAGGATTAGGGGACGGCTGAGCGTCAGGCTTCGGGGAAGGATTAGGGTTAGGGTTCGGGCTAGGGTTAGGGTTAGGGGACGGGGACGGTTCAGGGTCCAGGTGAGGGTACGACAACGCTCTAGGGGGAGCGTACGTGTGAGGGCGCGGGTTAGTGTCAGTGTACGGGTTAGGATGAGGGGACGGCTGAGGGTCAGGCTTCGGGGAAGGGTTAGGTTTAGGGTTCGGGCTAGGGTTAGGGTTAGGGGACGGGGACGGTTTACGGTCCAGGTGAGGGCACGACAACGCTCTAGGGGGAGCGTACGTGTGAGGGCGCGGGTTAGTGTCAGCGTACGGGTTAGGATTAGGGGACGGCTGAGGGTCAGGCTTCGGGGAAGGGTTAGGGTTAGGGTTCGGGCTAGGGTTAGGGTTAGGGGACGGGGACGGTTTAGGGTCCAGGTGAGGGTACGACAACGCTCTAGGGGGAGCGTACGTGTGAGGGCGCGGGTTAGTGTCAGCCTACGGGTTAGGATTAGGGGACGGCTGAGGGTCAGGCTTCGGGGAAGGGTTAGGGTTAGGGTTCGGGCTAGGGTTAGGGTTAGGGGACGGGGACGGTGTAGGGTCCAGGTGAGGGTACGACAACGCTCTAGGGGTAGCGTACGTGTGAGGGCGTGGGTTAGTGTCAGCGTACGGGTTAGGATTAGGGGACGGCTGAGGGTCAGGCTTTGGGGAAGTGTTAGGGTTAGGGTTCGGGCTAGGGTTAGGGTTAGGGGACGGGGACGATTTAGGGTCCAGGTGAGGGTACGACAACGCTCTAGGGGGAGCGTACGTGTGAGGGCGCGGGTTAGTGTCAGCGAACGGGTTAGGATTAGGGGACAGCTGAGGGTCAGGCTTCTGGGAAGGGTTAGGGTTAGGGTTCGGGCTAGGGTTAGGGTTAGGGGACGGGGACGGTTTAGGGTCCAGGTGAGGGTACAACAACGCTCTAGGGGGAGCGTACGTGTGAGGGCGCGGGTTAGTGTCAGCGTACGGGTTAGGATTAGGGGACGGCTGCGCGTCAGGCTTCGGGGAAGGATTAGGGTTAGGGTTCGGGCTAGGGTTAGGGTTAGGGGACGGGGACGGTTCAGGGTCCAGGTGAGGGTACGACAACGCTCTAGGGGGAGCGTACGTGTGAGGGCGCGGGTTAGTGTCAGCGTACGGGTTAGGATGAGGGGACGGCTGAGGGTCAGGCTTCGGGGAAGGGTTAGGTTTAGGGTTCGGGCTAGGGTTAGGGTTAGGGGACGGGGACGGTTTAGGGTCCAGGTGAGGGCACGACAACGCTCTAGGGGGAGCGAACGTGTGAGGGCGCGGGTTAGTGTCAGCGTACGGGTTAGGATTAGGGGACGGCTGAGGGTCAGGCTTCGGGGAAGGGTTAGGGTTAGGGTTCGGGCTAGGGTTAGGGTTAGGGGACGGGGACGGTTTAGGGTCCAGGTGAGGGTACGACAACGCTCTAGGGGGAGCGTACGTGTGAGGGCGCGGGTTAGTGTCAGCGTACGGGTTAGGATTAGGGGACGGCTGAGGGTCAGGCTTCGGGGAAGGTTTAGGGTTAGGGTTCGGGCTAGGGTTAGGGTTAGGGAACGGGGATGGTTTAGGGTCCAGGTGAGGGTACGACAACGCTCTAGGGGGAGCGTACGTGTGAGGGCGCGGGTTAGTGTCAGCGTACGGGTTAGGATTAGGGGACGGCTGAGGGTCAGGCTTCGGGGAAGTGTTAGGGTTAGGGTTCGGGCTAGGGTTAGGGTTAGGGGACGGGGACGATTCAGGGTCCAGGTGAGGGTACGACAACGCTCTAGGGGGAGCGTACGTGTGAGGGCGCGGGTTAGTGTCAGCGTAAGGGTTAGGATTAGGGGACGGCTGAGGGTCAGGCTTCAGGGAATGGTTAGGGTTAGGGTTCGGGCTAGGGTTAGGGTTAGGGGACGGGGACGGTTTAGGGTCCAGGTGAGGGTACGACAACGCTCTAGAGGGAGCGTACCTGTGAGGGCGCGGTTTAGTGTCAGCGTACGGGTTAGGATTAGGGGACGGCTGAGGGTCAGGCTTCGGGGAAGTGTTAGGGTTAGGGTTCGGGCTAGGGTTAGCGTTAGGGGACGGGGACTGTTCAGGGTCCATGTGAGGGTACGACAACGCTCTAGGGGGAGCGTACGTGTGAGGGCGCGGGTTAGTGTCAGCGTACGGGTTAGGATTAGGGGACGGCTGAGGGTCAGGCTTCGGGGAAGGGTTAGGGTTAGGGTTCGGGCTAGGGTTAGGGTTAGGGGACGGGGACGGTTCAGGGTCCAGGTGAGGGTACGACAACGCTCTAGGGGGAGCGTACGTGTGAGGGCGCGGGTTAGTGTCAGCGTACGGGTTAGGATTAGGGGACGGCTGAGGGTCAGGCTTCGGGGAACTGTTAGGGTTAGGGTTCGGGCTAGGGTTAGCGTTAGGGGACGGGGACGGTTTAGGGTCCAGGTGAGGGTACGACAACGCTCTAGGGGGAGCGTACGTGTGAGGGCGCGGGTTAGTGTCAGCGTACGGTTAGGATTAGGGGACGGCTGAGGGTCAGGCTTCGGGGAAGTGTTAGGGTTAGGGTTCGGGCTAGGGTTAGCGTTAGGGGACGGGGACGGTTCAGGGTCCAGGTGAGGGTACGACAACGCTCTAGGGGGAGCGTACGTGTGAGGGCGCGGGTTAGTGTTAGCGTACGGGTTAGGATTAGGGGACGGCTGAGGGTCAGGCTTCGGGGAAGGGTTAGGGTTAGGGTTCGGGCTAGGGTTAGGGTTAGGTGACGGGGACGGTTCAGGGTCCAGGTGAGGGTACGACAACGCTCTAGGGGGAGCGTACGTGTGAGGGCGCGGGTTAGTGTCAGCGTACGGGTTAGGATTAGGGGACGGCTGAGGGTCAGGCTTCGGGGAAGGGTTAGGTTTAGGGTTCGGGCTAGGGTTAGGGTTAGGGGACGGGGACGGTTTAGGGTCCAGGTGAGGGTACGACAACGCTCTAGGGGGAGCGTACGTGTGAGGGCGCGGGTTAGTGTCAGCGTACGGTTTAGGATTAGGGGACGGCTGAGGGTCAGGCTTCGGGGAAGGGTTAGGGTTAGGGTTCGGGCTAGGGTTAGGGTTAGGGGACGGGGACGGTTCAGGGTCCAGGTGAGGGTACGACAACGCTCTAGGGGGAGCGTACGTGTGAGGGCGCGGGTTAGTGTCAGCGTACGGGTTAGGATTAGGGGACGGCTGAGGGTCAGGCTTCGGGGAAGGGTTAGGGTTAGGGTACGGGCTAGGGTTAGGGTTAGGGGACGGGGACGATTTAGGGTCCAGGTGAGGGTACGACAACGCTCTAGGGGGAGCGTACGTGTGAGGGCGCGGGTTAGTGTCAGCGTACGGGTTAGGATTAGGGGACGGCTGAGGGTCCGGCTTCGGGGAAGGGTTAGGGTTAGGGTTCGGGCTAGGGTTAGGGTTAGGGGACGGGGACGGTTTAGGGTCCAGGTGAGGGTACGACAACGCTCTAGAGGGAGCGTACCTGTGAGGGCGCGGGTTAGTGTCAGCGTACGGGTTAGGATTAGGGGACGGCTGAGGGTCAGGCTTCGGGGAAGTGTTAGGGGTAGGGTTCGGGCTATGGTTAGCGTTAGGGGACGGGGACTGTTCAGGGTCCAGGTGAGGGTACGACAACGCTCTAGGGGGAGCGTACGTGTGAGGGCGCGGGTTAGTGTCAGCGTACGGGTTAGGATTAGGGGACGGCTGAGGGTCAGGCTTCGGGGAAGGGTTAGGGTTAGGGTTCGGTCTAGGGTTAGGGTTAGGGGACGGGGACGGTTCAGGGTCCAGGTGAGGATACGACAACGCTCTAGCGGGAGCGTACGTGTGAGGGCGCGGGTTAGTGTGAGCGTACGGGTTAGGATTAGGGGACGGCTGAGGTTCAGGCTTCGAGGAAGTGTTAGGGTTAGGGTTCGGGCTAGGGTTAGGGTTAGGGGACGGGGACGGTTTAGGGTGCAGGTGAGGGCACGACAACGCTCTAGGGGGAGCGTACGTGTGAGGGTGCGGGTTAGTGTCAGCATACGGGTTAGGATTAGGGGACGGCTGAGGGTCAGGCTTCGGGGAAGGGTTAGGGTTAGGGTTCGGGCTAGGGTTAGGGTTAGGGGACGGGGACGGTTTAGGGTCCAGGTGAGGGTACGACAACGCTCTAGGGGGAGCGTACGTGTGAGGGCGCGGGTTAGTGTCAGCGTACGGGTTAGGATTAGGGGACGGCTGAGGGTCAGGTTCCGGGGAAGGGTTAGGGTTAGGGTTCGGGCTAGGGTTAGGGGACGGGGACGGGGACGGTTTAGGGTCCAGGTGAGGGTACGACAACGCTCTAGGGGGAGCGTACGTGTGAGGGCGCGGGTTAGTGTCAGCGTACGGGTTAGGATTAGGGGACGGCTGAGCGTCAGGCTTCGGGGAAGGATTAGGGTTAGGGTTCGGGCTAGGGTTAGGGTTAGGGGACGGGGACGGTTCAGGGTCCAGGTGAGGGTACGACAACGCTCTAGGGGGAGCGTACGTGTGAGGGCGCGGGTTAGTGTCAGCGTACGGGTTAGGATGAGGGGACGGCTGAGGGTCAGGCTTCGGGGAAGGGTTAGGTTTAGGATTCGGGCTAGGGTTAGGGTTAGGGGACGGGGACGGTTTACGGTCCAGGTGAGGGCACGACAACGCTCTAGGGGGAGCGTACGTGTGAGGGCGCGGGTTAGTGTCAGCGTACGGGTTAGGATTAGGGGACGGCTGAGGGTCAGGCTTCGGGGAAGGGTTAGGGTTAGGGTTCGGGCTAGGGTTAGGGTTAGGGGACGGGGACGGTTTAGGGTCCAGGTGAGGGTACGACAACGCTCTAGGGGGAGCGTACGTGTGAGGGCGCGGGTTAGTGTCAGCGTACGGGTTAGGATTAGGGGACGGCTGAGGGTCAGGCTTCGGGGAAGGGTTAGGGTTAGGGTTCGGGCTAGGGTTAGGGTTAGGGGACGGGGACGGTTTAGGGTCCAGGTGAGGGTACGACAACGCTCTAGGGGGAGCGTACGTGTGAGGGCGCGGGTTAGTGTCAGCGTACGGGTTAGGATTAGGGGACGGCTGAGGGTCAGGCTTCGGGGAAGTGTTAGGGTTAGGGTTCGGGCTAGGGTTAGGGTTAGGGGACGGGGACGATTTAGAGTCCAGGTGAGGGTACGACAACGCTCTATGGGGAGCGTACGTGTGAGGGCGCGGGTTAGTGTCAGCGTACGGGTTAGGATTAGGGGACGGCTGAGGGTCAGGCTTCAGGGAATGGTTAGGGTTAGGGTTCGGGCTAGGGTTAGGGTTAGGGGACGGGGACGGTTTAGGGTCCAGGTGAGGGTACGACAACGCTCTAGAGGGAGCGTACCTGTGAGGGCGCGGTTTAGTGTCAGCGTACGGGTTAGGATTAGGGGACGGCTGAGGGTCAGGCTTCGGGGAAGTGTTAGGGTTAGGGTTCGGGCTAGGGTTAGCGTTAGGGGACGGGGACTGTTCAGGGTCCAGGTGAGGGTACGACAACGCTCTAGGGGGAGCGTACGTGTGAGGGCGCGGGTTAGTGTCAGCGTACGGGTTAGGATTAGGGGACGGCTGAGGGTCAGGCTTCGGGGAAGGGTTAGGGTTAGGGTTCGGGCAACGGTTAGGGTTAGGGGACGGGGACGGTTTAGGTTCCAGGTGAGGGCACGACAACGCTCTAGGGGGAGCGTACGTGTGAGGGCGCGGGTTAGTGTCAGCGTACGGGTTAGGATTAGGGGACGGCTGAGGGTCAGGTTCCGGGGAAGGGTTAGGGTTAGGGTTCGGGCTAGGGTTAGGGTTAGGGGACGGGGACGGTTTAGGGTCCAGGTGAGGGTACGACAACGCTCTAGGGGGAGCGTACGTGTGAGGGCGCGGGTTAGTGTCAGCGTACGGGTTAGGATTAGGGGACGGCTGAGCGTCAGGCTTCGGGGAAGGATTAGGGTTAGGGTTCGGGCTAGGGTTAGGGTTAGGGGACGGGGACGGTTTAGGGTCCAGGTGAGGGTACGACAACGCTCTAGGGGGAGCGTACGTGTGAGGGCGCGGGTTAGTGTCAGCGTACGGGTTAGGATGAGGGGACGGCTGAGGGTCAGGCTTCGGGGAAGGGTTAGGTTTAGGGTTCGGGCTAGGGTTAGGGTTAGGGGACGGGGACGGTTTAGGGTCCAGGTGAGGGTACGACAACGCTCTAGGGGGAGCGTACGTGTGAGGGCGCGGGTTAGTGTCAGCGTACGGGTTAGGATTAGGGGACGGCTGAGGGTCAGGCTTCGGGGAAGGGTTAGGGTTAGGGTTCGGGCTAGGGTTAGGGTTAGGGGACGGGGACAGTTTAGGGTCCAGGTGAGGGTACGACAACGCTCTAGGGGGAGCGTACGTGTGAGGGCGCGGGTTAGTGTCAGCGTACGGGTTAGGATTAGGGGACGGCTGAGGGTCAGGCTTCGGGGAAGGGTTAGGGTTAGGGTACGGGCTAGGGTTAGGGTTAGGGGACGGGGACGATTTAGGGTCCAGGTGAGGGTACCACAACGCTCTAGGGGGAGCGTACGTGTGAGGGAGCGGGTTAGTGTCAGCGTACGGGTTAGGATTAGGGGACGGCTGAGGGTCAGGCTTCGGGGAAGGGTTAGGGTTAGGGTTCGGGCTAGGGTTAGGGTTAGGGGACGGGGACGGTTTAGGGTCCAGGTGAGGGTACGACAACGCTCTAGAGGGAGCGTACCTGTGAGGGCGCGGGTTAGTGTCAGCGTACGGGTTAGGATTAGGGGACGGCTGAGGGTCAGGCTTCGGGGAAGTGTTAGGGTTAGGGTTCGGGCTATGGTTAGCGTTAGGGGACGGGGACTGTTCAGGGTCCAGGTGAGGGTACGACAACGCTCTAGGGGGAGTGTACGTGTGAGGGCGCGGGTTAGTGTCAGCGTACGGGTTAGGATTAGGGGACGGCTGAGGGTCAGGCTTCGGGGAAGGGTTAGGGTTAGGGTTCGGTCTAGGGTTAGGGTTAGGGGACGGGGACGGTTCAGGGTCCAGGTGAGGATACGACAACGCTCTAGCGGGAGCGTACGTGTGAGGGCGCGGGTTAGTGTGAGCGTACGGGTTAGGATTAGGGGACGGCTGAGGTTCAGGCTTCGAGGAAGTGTTAGGGTTAGGGTTCGGGCTAGGGTTAGGGTTAGGGGACGGGGACGGTTTAGGGTACAGGTGAGGGCACGACAACGCTCTAGGGGGAGCGTACGTGTGAGGGTGCGGGTTAGTGTCAGCATACGGGTTAGGATTAGGGGACGGCTGAGGGTCAGGCTTCGGGGAAGGGTTAGGGTTAGGGTTCTGGCTAGGGTTAGGGTTAGGGAACGGGGACGGTTCAGGGTCCAGGTGAGGGTACGACAACGCTCTAGGGGGAGCGTACGTGTGAGGGCGTGGGTTAGTGTCAGCGTACGGGTTAGGATTAGGGGACGGCTGAGGGTCAGGCTTCGGGGAAGGGTTAGGGTTAGGGTTCGGGCTAGGGTTAGGGTTAGGGGACGGGGACGGTTCAGGGTCCAGGTGAGGGTACGACAACGCTCTAGGGGGAGCGTACGTGTGAGGGCGCGGGTTAGTGTCAGCGAACGGGTTAGGATTAGGGGACAGCTGAGGGTCAGGCTTCTGGGAAGGGTTAGGGTTAGGGTTCGGGCTAGGGTTAGGGTTAGGGGACGGGGACGGTTTAGGGTCCAGGTGAGGGTACAACAACGCTCTAGGGGGAGCGTACGTGTGAGGGCGCGGGTTAGTGTCAGCGTACAGGTTAGGATTAGGGGACGGCTGAGCGTCAGGCTTCGGGGAAGGATTAGGGTTAGTGTTCGGGCTAGGGTTAGGGTTAGGGGACGGGGACGGTTCAGGGTCCAGGTGAGGGTACGACAACGCTCTAGGGGGAGCGTAAGTGTGAGGGCGTGGGTTAGTGTCAGCGTACGGGTTAGGATGAGGGGATGGCTGAGGGTCAGGCTTCGGGGAAGGGTTAGGTTTAGGGTTCGGGCTAGGGTTAGGGTTAGGGGACGGGGACGGTTTAGGGTCCAGGTGAGGGCACGACAACGCTCTAGGGGGAGCGTACGTGTGAGGGCGCGGGTTAGTGTCAGCGTACGGGTTAGGATTAGGGGACGGCTGAGGGTCAGGCTTCGGGGAAGGGTTAGGGTTAGGGTTCGGGCTAGGGTTAGGGTTAGGGGACGGGGACGGTTTAGGGTCCAGGTGAGGGTACGACAACGCTCTAGGGGGAGCGTACGTGTGAGGGCGCGGGTTAGTGTCAGCGTACGGGTTAGGATTAGGGGACGGCTGAGGGTCAGGCTTCGGGGAAGGGTTAGGGTTAGGGTTCGGGCTAGGGTTAGGGTTAGGGGACGGGGACGGTTTAGGGTCCAGGTGAGGGTACGACAACGCTCTAGGGGGAGCGTACGTGTGAGGGCGCGGGTTAGTGTCAGCGTACGGGTTAGGATTAGGGGACGGCTGAGGGTCAGGCTTCGGGGAAGTGTTAGGGTTAGGGTTCGGGCTAGGGTTAGGGTTAGGGGACGGGGACGATTTAGGGTCCAGGTGAGGGTACGACAACGCTCTAGGGGGAGCGTACGTGTGAGGGCGCGGGTTAGTGTCAGCGTACGGGTTAGGATTAGGGGACGGCTGAGGGTCAGGCTTCAGGGAATGGTTAGGGTTAGGGTTCGGGCTAGGGTTAGGGTTAGGGGACGGGGACGGTTTAGGGTCCAGGTGAGGGTACGACAACGCTCTAGAGGGAGCGTACCTGTGAGGGCGCGGTTTAGTGTCAGCGTACGGGTTAGGATTAGGGGACGGCTGAGGGTCAGGCTTCGGGGAAGTGTTAGGGTTAGGGTTCGGGCTAGGGTTAGCGTTAGGGGACGGGGACTGTTCAGGGTCCAGGTGAGGGTACGACAACGCTCTAGGGGGAGCGTACGTGTGAGGGCGCGGGTTAGTGTCAGCGTACGGGTTAGGATTAGGGGACGGCTGAGGGTCAGGCTTCGGGGAAGGGTTAGGGTTAGGGTTCGGTCTAGGGTTAGGGTTAGGGGACGGGGACGGTTCAGGGTCCAGGTGAGGATACGACAACGCTCTAGCGGGAGCGTACGTGTGAGGGCGCGGGTTAGTGTGAGCGTACGGGTTAGGATTAGGGGACGGCTGAGGTTCAGGCTTCGAGGAAGTGTTAGGGTTAGGGTTCGGGCTAGGGTTAGGGTTAGGGGACGGGGACGGTTTAGGGTGCAGGTGAGGGCACGACAACGCTCTAGGGGGAGCGTACGTGTGAGGGTGCGGGTTAGTGTCAGCATACGGGTTAGGATTAGGGGACGGCTGAGGGTCAGGCTTCGGGGAAGGGTTAGGGTTAGGGTTCGGGCTAGGGTTAGGGTTAGGGGACGGGGACGGTTTAGGGTCCAGGTGAGGGTACGACAACGCTCTAGGGGGAGCGTACGTGTGAGGGCGCGGGTTAGTGTCAGCGTACGGGTTAGGATTAGGGGACGGCTGAGGGTCAGGTTCCGGGGAAGGGTTAGGGTTAGGGTTCGGGCTAGGGTTAGGGTTAGGGGACGGGGACGGTTTAGGGTCCAGGTGAGGGTACGACAACGCTCTAGGGGGAGCGTACGTGTGAGGGCGCGGGTTAGTGTCAGCGAACGGGTTAGGATTAGGGGACAGCTGAGGGTCAGGCTTCTGGGAAGGGTTAGGGTTAGGGTTCGGGCTAGGGTTAGGGTTAGGGGACGGGGACGGTTTAGGGTCCAGGTGAGGGTACAACAACGCTCTAGGGGGAGCGTACGTGTGAGGGCGCGCGTTAGTGTCAGCGTACGGGTTAGGATTAGGGGACGGCTGAGCGTCAGGCTTCGGGGAAGGATTAGGGTTAGGGTTCGGGCTAGGGTTAGGGTTAGGGGACGGGGACGGTTCAGGGTCCAGGTGAGGGTACGACAACGCTCTAGGGGGAGTGTACATGTGAGGGCGCGGGTTAGTGTCAGCGTACGGGTTAGGATGAGGGGACGGCTGAGGGTCAGGCTTCGGGGAAGGGTTAGGTTTAGGGTTCGGGCTAGGGTTAGGGTTAGGGGACGGGGACGGTTTAGGGTCCAGGTGAGGGCACGACAACGCTCTAGGGGGAGCGTACGTGTGAGGGCGCGGGTTAGTGTCAGCGTACGGGTTAGGATTAGGGGACGGCTGAGGGTCAGGCTTCCGGGAAGGGTTAGGGTTAGGGTTCGGGCTAGGGTTAGGGTTAGGGGACGGGGACGGTTTAGGGTCCAGGTGAGGGTACGACAACGCTCTAGGGGGAGCGTACGTGTGAGGGCGCGGGTTAGTGTCAGCGTACGGGTTAGGATTAGGGGACGGCTGAGGGTCAGGCTTCGGGGAAGGGTTAGGGTTAGGGTACGGGCTAGGGTTAGGGTTAGGGGACGGGGACGATTTAGGGTCCAGGTGAGGGTACGACAACGCTCTAGGGGGAGCGTACATGTGAGGGCGCGGGTTAGTGTCAGCGTACGGGTTAGGATTAGGGGACGGCTGAGGGTCAGGCTTCGGGGAAGGGTTAGGGTTAGGGTTCGGGCTAGGGTTAGGGTTAGGGGACGGGGACGGTTTAGGGTCCAGGTGAGGGTACGACAACGCTCTAGAGGGAGCGTACCTGTGAGGGCGCGGGTTAGTGTCAGCGTACGGGTTAGGATTAGGGGACGGCTGAGGGTCAGGCTTCGGGGAAGTGTTAGGGTTAGGGTTCGGGCTATGGTTAGCGTTAGGGGACGGGGACTGTTCAGGGTCCAGGTGAGGGTACGACAACGCTCTAGGGGGAGTGTACGTGTGAGGGCGCGGGTTAGTGTCAGCGTACGGGTTAGGATTAGGGGACGGCTGAGGGTCAGGCTTCGGGGAAGGGTTAGGGTTAGGGTTCGGTCTAGGGTTAGGGTTAGGGGACGGGGACGGTTCAGGGTCCAGGTGAGGATACGACAACGCTCTAGTGGGAGCGTACGTGTGAGGGCGCGGGTTAGTGTGAGCGTACGGGTTAGGATTAGGGGACGGCTGAGGTTCAGGCTTCGAGGAAGTGTTAGGGTTAGGGTTTGGGCTAGGGTTAGGGTTAGGGGACGGGGACGGTTTAGGGTGCAGGTGAGGGCACGACAACGCTCTAGGGGGAGCGTACGTGTGAGGGTGCGGGTTAGTGTCAGCATACGGGTTAGGATTAGGGGACGGCTGAGGGTCAGGCTTCGGGGAAGGGTTAGGGTTAGGGTTCTGGCTAGGGTTAGGGTTAGGGGACGGGGACGGTTCAGGGTCCAGGTGAGGGTACGACAACGCTCTAGGGGGAGCGTACGTGTGAGGGCGTGGGTTAGTGTCAGCGTACGGGTTAGGATTAGGGGACGGCTGAGGGTCAGGCTTCGGGGAAGGGTTAGGGTTAGGGTTCGGGCTAGGGTTAGGGTTAGGGGACGGGGACGGTTCAGGGTCCAGGTGAGGGTACGACAACGCTCTAGGGGGAGCGTACGTGTGAGGGCGCGGGTTAGTGTCAGCGAACGGGTTAGGATTAGGGGACAGCTGAGGGTCAGGCTTCTGGGAAGGGTTAGGGTTAGGGTTCGGGTTAGGGTTAGGGGACGGGGACGGTTTAGGGTCCAGGTGAGGGTACAACAACGCTCTAGGGGGAGCGTACGTGTTATGGCGCGGGTTAGTGTCAGCGTACAGGTTAGGATTAGGGGACGGCTGAGCGTCAGGCTTCGGGGAAGGATTAGGGTTAGGGTTCGGGCTAGGGTTAGGGTTAGGGGACGGGGACGGTTCAGGGTCCAGGTGAGGGTACGACAACGCTCTAGGGGGAGCGTAAGTGTGAGGGCGCGGGTTAGTGTCAGCGTACGGGTTAGGATGAGGGGACGGCTGAGGGTCAGGCTTCGGGGAAGGGTTAGGTTTATGGTTCGGGCTAGGGTTAGGGTTAGGGGACGGGGACGGTTTAGGGTCCAGGTGAGGGCACGACAACGCTCTAGGGGGAGCGTACGTGTGAGGGCGCGGGTTAGTGTCAGCGTACGGGTTAGGATTAGGGGACGGCTGAGGGTCAGGCTTCGGGGAAGAGTTAGGGTTAGGGTTCGGGCTAGGGTTAGGGTTAGGGGACGGGGACGGTTTAGGGTCCAGGTGAGGGTACGACAACGCTCTAGGGGGAGCGTACGTGTGAGGGCGCGGGTTAGTGTCAGCGTACGGGTTAGGATTAGGGGACGGCTGAGGGTCAGGCTTCGGGGAAGGGTTAGGGTTAGGGTTCGGGCTAGGGTTAGGGTTAGGGGACGGGGACGGTTTAGGGTCCAGGTGAGGGTACGACAACGCTCTAGGGGGAGCGTACGTGTGAGGGCGCGGGTTAGTGTCAGCGTACGGGTTAGGATTAGGGGACGGCTGAGGGTCAGGCTTCGGGGAAGTGTTAGGGTTAGGGTTCGGGCTAGGGTTAGGGTTAGGGGACGGGGACGATTTAGGGTCCAGGTGAGGGTACGACAACGCTCTAGGGGGAGCGTACGTGTGAGGGCGCGGGTTAGTGTCAGCGTACGGGTTAGGATTAGGGGACGGCTGAGGGTCAGGCTTCAGGGAATGGTTAGGGTTAGGGTTCGGGCTAGGGTTAGGGTTAGGGTACGGGGACGGTTTAGGGTCCAGGTGAGGGTACGACAACGCTCTAGAGGGAGCGTACCTGTGAGGGCGCGGTTTAGTGTCAGCGTACGGGTTAGGATTAGGGGACGGCTGAGGGTCAGGCTTCGGGGAAGTGTTAGGGTTAGGGTTCGGGCTAGGGTTAGCGTTAGGGGACGGGGACTGTTCAGGGTCCAGGTGAGGGTACGACAACGCTCTAGGGGGAGCGTACGTGTGAGGGCGCGGGTTAGTGTCAGCGTACGGGTTAGGATTAGGGGACGGCTGAGGGTCAGGCTTCGGGGAAGGGTTAGGGTTAGGGTTCGGTCTAGGGTTAGGGTTAGGGGACGGGGACGGTTCAGGGTCCAGGTGAGGATACGACAACGCTCTAGCGGGAGCGTACGTGTGAGGGCGCGGGTTAGTGTGAGCGTACGGGTTAGGATTAGGGGACGGCTGAGGTTCAGGCTTCGAGGAAGTGTTAGGGTTAGGGTTCGGGCTAGGGTTAGGGTTAGGGGACGGGGACGGTTTAGGGTGCAGGTGAGGGCACGACAACGCTCTAGGGGGAGCGTACGTGTGAGGGCGCGGGTTAGTGTCAGCGTACGGGTTAGGATTAGGGGACGGCTGAGGGTCAGGCTTCGGGGAAGGGTTAGGGTTAGGGTTCGGGCTAGGGTTAGGGTTAGGGGACGGGGACGGTTTAGGGTCCAGGTGAGGGTACGACAACGCTCTAGGGGGAGCGTACGTGTGAGGGCGCGGGTTAGTGTCAGCGTACGGGTTAGGATTAGGGGACGGCTGAGGGTCAGGCTTCGGGGAAGTGTTAGGGTTAGGGTTCGGGCTAGGGTTAGGGTTAGGGGACGGGGACGATTTAGGGTCCAGGTGAGGGTACGACAACGCTCTAGGGGGAGCGTACGTGTGAGGGCGCGGGTTAGTGTCAGCGTACGGGTTAGGATTAGGGGACGGCTGAGGGTCAGGCTTCAGGGAATGGTTAGGGTTAGGGTTCGGGCTAGGGTTAGGGTTAGGGTACGGGGACGGTTTAGGGTCCAGGTGAGGGTACGACAACGCTCTAGAGGGAGCGTACCTGTGAGGGCGCGGTTTAGTGTCAGCGTACGGGTTAGGATTAGGGGACGGCTGAGGGTCAGGCTTCGGGGAAGTGTTAGGGTTAGGGTTCGGGCTAGGGTTAGCGTTAGGGGACGGGGACTGTTCAGGGTCCAGGTGAGGGTACGACAACGCTCTAGGGGGAGCGTACGTGTGAGGGCGCGGGTTAGTGTCAGCGTACGGGTTAGGATTAGGGGACGGCTGAGGGTCAGGCTTCGGGGAAGGGTTAGGGTTAGGGTTCGGTCTAGGGTTAGGGTTAGGGGACGGGGACGGTTCAGGGTCCAGGTGAGGATACGACAACGCTCTAGCGGGAGCGTACGTGTGAGGGCGCGGGTTAGTGTGAGCGTACGGGTTAGGATTAGGGGACGGCTGAGGTTCAGGCTTCGAGGAAGTGTTAGGGTTAGGGTTCGGGCTAGGGTTAGGGTTAGGGGACGGGGACGGTTTAGGGTGCAGGTGAGGGCACGACAACGCTCTAGGGGGAGCGTACGTGTGAGGGCGCGGGTTAGTGTCAGCGTACGGGTTAGGATTAGGGGACGGCTGAGGGTCAGGCTTCGGGGAAGGGTTAGGGTTAGGGTTCGGGCTAGGGTTAGGGTTAGGGGACGGGGACGGTTTAGGGTCCAGGTGAGGGTACGACAACGCTCTAGGGGGAGCGTACGTGTGAGGGCGCGGGTTAGTGTCAGCGTACGGGTTAGGATTAGGGGACGGCTGAGGGTCAGGCTTTGGGGAAGGGTTAGGGTTAGGGTTCGGGCTAGGGTTAGGGTTAGGGGACGGGGACGGTTTAGGGTCCAGGTGAGGGTACGACAACGCTCTAGGGGGAGCGTACGTGTGAGGGCGCGGGTTAGTCTCAGCGAACGGGTTAGGATTAGGGGACAGCTGAGGGTCAGGCTTCTGGGAAGGGTTAGGGTTAGGGTTCGGGCTAGGGTTAGGGTTAGGGGACGGGGACGGTTTAGGGTCCAGGTGAGGGTACAACAACGCTCTAGGGGGAGCGTACGTGTGAGGGCGCGGGTTAGTGTCAGCGTACGGGTTAGGATTAGGGGACGGCTGAGCGTCAGGCTTCGGGGAAGGATTAGGGTTAGGGTTCGGGCTAGGGTTAGGGTTAGGGGACGGGGACGGTTCAGGGTCCAGGTGAGGGTACGACAACGCTCTAGAGGGAGCGTACGTGTGAGGGCGCGGGTTAGTGTCAGCGTACGGGTTAGGATGAGGGGACGGCTGAGGGTCAGGCTTCGGGGAAGGTTTAGGTTTAGGGTTCGGGCTAGGGTTAGGGTTAGGGGACGGGGACGGTTTAGGGTCCAGGTGAGGGCACGACAACGCTCTAGGGGGAGCGTACGTGTGAGGGCGCGGGTTAGTGTCAGCGTACGGGTTAGGATTAGGGGACGGCTGAGGGTCAGGCTTCGGGGAAGGGTTAGGGTTAGGGTTCGGGCTAGGGTTAGGGTTAGGGGACGGGGACGGTTTAGGGTCCAGGTGAGGGTACGACAACGCTCTAGGGGGAGCGTACGTGTGAGGGCGCGGGTTAGTGTCAGCGTACGGGTTAGGATTAGGGGACGGCTGAGGGTCAGGCTTCGTGGAAGGGTTAGGGTTAGGGTTCGGGCTAGGGTTAGGGTTAGGGGACGGGGACGGTTTAGGGTCCAGGTGAGGGTACGACAACGCTCTAGGGGGAGCGTACGTGTGAGGGCGCGGGTTAGTGTCAGCGTACGTGTTAGGATTAGGGGACGGCTGAGGGTCAGGCTTCGGGGAATGGTTAGGGTTAGGGTTCGGGCTAGGGTTAGGGTTAGGGGACGGGGACGGTTTAGGGTCCAGGTGAGGGTACGACAACGCTCTAGAGGGAGCGTACCTGTGAGGGCGCGGTTTAGTGTCAGCGTACGGGTTAGGATTAGGGGACGGCTGAGGGTCAGGCTTCGGGGAAGTGTTAGGGTTAGGGTTCGGGCTAGGGTTAGCGTTAGGGGACGGGGACTGTTCAGGGTCCAGGTGAGGGTACGACAACGCTCTAGGGGGAGCGTACGTGTGAGGGCGCGGGTTAGTGTCAGCGTACGGGTTAGGATTAGGGGACGGCTGAGGGTCAGGCTTCGGGGAAGGGTTAGGGTTAGGGTTCGGGCTACGGTTAGGGTTAGGGGACGGGGACGGTTTAGGGTCCAGGTGAGGGCACGACAACGCTCTAGGGGGAGCGTACGTGTGAGGGCGCGGGTTAGTGTCAGCGTACGGGTTAGGATTAGGGGACGGCTGAGGGTCAGGCTTCGGGGAAGGGTTAGGGTTAGGGTTCGGGCTAGGGTTAGGGTTAGGGGACGGGGACGGTTTAGGGTCCAGGTGAGGGTACGACAACGCTCTAGGGGGAGCGTACGTGTGAGGGCGCGGGTTAGTGTCAGCGTACGGGTTAGGATTAGGGGACGGCTGAGGGTCAGGCTTCGGGGAAGGGTTAGGGTTAAGGTTCGGGCTAGGGTTAGGTTTAGGGCACGGGGACGGTTTAGGGTCCAGGTGAGTGTACGACAACGCTCTAGGGGGAGCGTACGTGTGAGGGCGCGGGTTAGTGTCAGCGTACGGGTTAGGATTAGGGGACGGCTGAGGGTCAGGCTTCGGGGAAGGGTTAGGGTTAGGGTTCGGGCTAGGGTTAGGGTTAGGGGACGGGGACGGTTTAGGTTCCAGGTGAGGGTACGACAACGCTCTAGAGGGAGCGTACCTGTGAGGGCGCGGGTTAGTGTCAGCGTACGGGTTAGGATTAGGGGACGGCTGAGGGTCAGGCTTCGGGGAAGTGTTAGGGTTAGGGTTCGGGCTATGGTTAGCGTTAGGGGACGGGGACTGTTCAGGGTCCAGGTGAGGGTACGACAACGCTCTAGGGGGAGCGTACGTGTGAGGGCGCGGGTTAGTGTCAGCGTACGGGTTAGGATTAGGGGACGGCTGAGGGTCAGGCTTCGGGGAAGGGTTAGGGTTAGGGTTCGGTCTAGGGTTAGGGTTAGGGGACGGGGACGGTTCAGGGTCCAGTTGAGGATACGACAACGCTCTAGCGGGAGCGTACGTGTGAGGGCGCGGGTTAGTGTGAGCGTACGGGTTAGGATTAGGGGACGGCTGAGGTTCAGGCTTCGAGGAAGTGTTAGGGTTAGGGTTCGGGCTAGGGTTAGGGTTAGGGGACGGGGACGGTTTAGGGTGCAGGTGAGGGCACGACAACGCTCTAGGGGAAGCGTACGTGTGAGGGTGCGGGTTAGTGTCAGCATACGGGTTAGGATTAGGGGACGGCTGAGGGTCAGGCTTCGGGGAAGGGTTAGGGTTAGGGTTCGGGCTAGGGTTAGGGTTAGGGGACGGGGACGGTTCAGGGTCCAGGTGAGGGTACGACAACGCTCTAGGGGGAGCGTACGTGTGAGGGCGTGGGTTAGTGTCAGCGTACGGGTTAGGATTAGGGGACGGCTGAGGGTCAGGCTTCGGGGAAGGGTTAGGGTTAGGGTTCGGGCTAGGGTTAGGGTTAGGGGACGGGGACGGTTCAGGGTCCAGGTGAGGGTACGACAACGCTCTAGGGGGAGCGTACGTGTGAGGGCGCGGGTTAGTGTCAGCGAACGGGTTAGGATTAGGGGACAGCTGAGGGTCAGGCTTCTGGGAAGGGTTAGGGTTAGGGTTCGGGCTAGGGTTAGGGTTAGGGGACGGGGACGGTTTAGGGTCCAGGTGAGGGTACAACAACGCTCTAGGGGGAGCGTACGTGTGAGGGCGCGGGTTAGTGTCAGCGTACGGGTTAGGATTAGGGGACGGCTGAGCGTCAGGCTTCGGGGAAGGATTAGGGTTAGGGTTCGGGCTAGGGTTAGGGTTAGGGGACGGGGACGGTTCAGGGTCCAGGTGAGGGTACGACAACGCTCTAGGGGGAGCGTACGTGTGAGGGCGCGGGTTAGTGTCAGCGTACGGGTTAGGATGAGGGGACGGCTGAGGGTCAGGCTTCGGGGAAGGGTTAGGTTTAGGGTTCGGGCTAGGGTTAGGGTTAGGGGACGGGGACGGTTTAGGGTCCAGGTGAGGGCACGACAACGCTCTAGGGGGAGCGTACGTGTGAGGGCGCGGGTTAGTGTCAGCGTACGGGTTAGGATTAGGGGACGGCTGAGGGTCAGGCTTCGGGGAAGGGTTAGGGTTAGGGTTCGGGCTAGGGTTAGGGTTAGGGGACGGGGACGGTTTAGGGTCCAGGTGAGGGTACGACAACGCTCTAGGGGGAGCGTACGTGTGAGGGCGCGGGTTAGTGTCAGCGTACGGGTTAGGATTAGGGGACGGCTGAGGGTCAGGCTTCGGGGAAGGGTTAGGGTTAGGGTTCGGGCTAGGGTTAGGGTTAGGGGACGGGGACGGTTTAGGGTCCAGGTGAGGGTACGACAACGCTCTAGGGGGAGCGTACGTGTGAGGGCGCGGGTTAGTGTCAGCGTACGGGTTAGGATTAGGGGACGGCTGAGGGTCAGGCTTCGGGGAAGTGTTAGGGTTAGGGTTCGGGCTAGGGTTAGGGTTAGGGGAAGGGGACGATTTAGGGTCCAGGTGAGTGTACGACAACGCTCTAGGGGGAGCGTACGTGTGAGGGCACGGGTTAGTGTCAGCGTACGGGTTAGGATTAGGGGACGGCTGAGGGTCAGGCTTCAGGGAATGGTTAGGGTTAGGGTTCGGGCTAGGGTTAGGGTTAGGGGACGGGGACGGTTTAGGGTCCAGGTGAGGGTACGACAACGCTCTAGAGGGAGCGTACCTGTGAGGGCGCGGTTTAGTGTCAGCGTACGGGTTAGGATTAGGGGACGGCTGAGGGTCAGGGTTCGGGGAAGTGTTAGGGTTAGGGTTCGGGCTAGGGTTAGCGTTAGGGGACGGGGACTGTTCAGGGTCCAGGTGAGGGTACGACAACGCTCTAGGGGGAGCGTACGTGTGAGGGCGCGGGTTAGTGTCAGCGTACGGGTTAGGATTAGGGGACGGCTGAGGGTCAGGCTTCGGGGAAGGTTTAGGGTTAGGGTTCGGGCTACGGTTAGGGTTAGGGGACGGGGACGGTTTAGGGTCCAGGTGAGGGCACGACAACGCTCTAGGGGGAGCGTACGTGTGAGGGCGCGGGTTAGTGTCAGCGTACGGGTTAGGATTAGGGGACGGCTGAGGGTCAGGCTTCGGGGAAGGGTTAGGGTTAAGGTTCGGGCTAGGGTTAGGGTTAGGGGACGGGGACGGTTTAGGGTCCAGGTGAGGGTACGACAACGCTCTAGGGGGAGCGTACGTGTGAGGACGCGGGTTAGTGTCAGCGTACGGGTTAGGATTAGGGGACGGCTGAGGGTCAGGCTTCGGGGAAGGGTTAGGGTTAGGGTTCGGGCTAGGGTTAGGGTTAGGGGACGGGGACAGTTTAGGGTCCAGGTGAGGGTACGACAACGCTCTAGGGGGAGCGTACGTGTGAGGGCGCGGGTTAGTATCAGCGTACGGGTTAGGATTAGGGGACGGCTGAGGGTCAGGCTTCGGGGAAGGGTTAGGGTTAGGGTACGGGCTAGGGTTAGGGTTAGGGGACGGGGACGATTTAGGGTCCAGGTGAGGGTACGACAACGCTCTAGGGGGAGCGTACGTGTGAGGGCGCGGGTTAGTGTCAGCGTACGGGTTAGGATTAGGGGACGGCTGAGGGTCAGGCTTCGGGGAAGGGTTAGGGTTAGGGTTCGGGCTAGGGTTAGGGTTAGGGGACGGGGACGGTTTAGGGTCCAGGTGAGGGTACGACAACGCTCTAGAGGGAGCGTACCTGTGAGGGCGCGGGTTAGTGTCAGCGTACGGGTTAGGATTAGGGGACGGCTGAGGGTCAGGCTTCGGGGAAGTGTTAGGGTTAGGGTTCGGGGTATTGTTAGCGTTAGGGGACGGGGACTGTTCAGGGTCCAGGTGATGGTACGACAACGCTCTAGGGGGAGCGTACGTGTGAGGGCGCGGGTTAGTGTCAGCGTACGGGTTAGGATTAGGGGACGGCTGAGGGTCAGGCTTCGGGGAAGGGTTAGGGTTAGGGTTCGGTCTAGGGTTAGGGTTAGGGGACGGGGACGGTTCAGGGTCCAGGTGAGGATACGACAACGCTCTAGCGGGAGCGTACGTGTGAGGGCGCGGGTTAGTGTGAGCGTACGGGTTAGGATTAGGGGACGGCTGAGGTTCAGGCTTCGAGGAAGTGTTAGGGTTAGGGTTCGGGCTAGGGTTAGGGTTAGGGGACGGGGACGGTTTAGGGTGCAGGTGAGGGCACGACAACGCTCTAGGGGGAGCGTACGTGTGAGGGTGCGGGTTAGTGTCAGCATACGGGTTAGGATTAGGTGACGGCTGAGGGTCAGGCTTCGGGGAAGGGTTAGGGTTAGGGTTCGGGCTAGGGTTAGGGTTAGGGGACGGGGACGGTTCAGGGTCCAGGTGAGGGTACGACAACGCTCTAGGGGGAGCGTACATGTGAGGGCGTGGGTTAGTGTCACCGTACGGGTTAGGATTAGGGGACGGCTGAGGGTCAGGCTTCGGGGAAGGGTTAGCGTTAGGGTTCGGGCTAGGGTTAGGGTTAGGGGACGGGGACGGTTCAGGGTCCAGGTGAGGGTACGACAACGCTCTAGGGGGAGCGTACGTGTGAGGGCGCGGGTTAGTGTCAACGAACGGGTTAGGATTAGGGGACAGCTGAGGGTCAGGCTTCTGGGAAGGGTTAGGGTTAGGGTTCGGGCTAGGGTTAGGGTTAGGGGACGGGGACGGTTTAGGGTCCAGGTGAGGGTACAACAACGCTCTAGGGGGAGCGTACGTGTGAGGGCGCGGGTTAGTGTCAGCGTACGGGTTAGGATTAGGGGACGGCTGCGCGTCAGGCTTCGGGGAAGGATTAGGGTTAGGGTTCGGGCTAGGGTTAGGGTTAGGGGACGGGGACGGTTCAGGGTCCAGGTGAGGGTACGACAACGCTCTAGGGGGAGCGTACGTGTGAGGGCGCGGGTTAGTGTCAGCGTACGGGTTAGGATGAGGGGACGGCTGAGGGTCAGGCTTCGGGGAAGGGTTAGGTTTAGGGTTCGGGCTAGGGTTAGGGTTAGGGGACGGGGACGGTTTAGGGTCCAGGTGAGGGCACGACAATGCTCTAGGGGGAACGTACGTGTGAGGGCGCGGGTTAGTGTCAGCGTACGGGTTAGGATTAGGGGACGGCTGAGGGTCAGGCTTCGGGGAAGGGTTAGGGTTAGGGTTCGGGCTAGGGTTAGGGTTAGGGGACGGGGACGGTTTAGGGTCCAGGTGAGGGTACGACAACGCTCTAGGGGGAGCGTACGTGTGAGGGCGCGGGTTAGTGTCAGCGTACGGGTTAGGATTAGGGGACGGCTGAGGGTCAGGCTTCGGGGAAGGGTTAGGGTTAGGGTTCGGGCTAGGGTTAGGGTTAGGGGACGGGGACGGTTTAGGGTCCAGGTGAGGGTACGACAACGCTCTAGGGGGAGCGTACGTGTGAGGGCGCGGGTTAGTGTCAGCGTACGGGTTAGGATTAGGGGACGGCTGAGGGTCAGGCTTCGGGGAAGTGTTAGGGTTAGGGTTCGGGCTAGGGTTAGGGTTAGGGGACGGGGACGGTTTAGGGTCCAGGTGAGGGTACGACAACGCTCTAGGGGGAGCGTACGTGTGAGGGCGCGGGTTAGTGTCAGCGTAAGGGTTAGGATTAGGGGACGGCTGAGGGTCAGGCTTCAGGGAATGGTTAGGGTTAGGGTTCGGGCTAGGGTTAGGGTTAGGGGACGGGGACGGTTTAGGGTCCAGGTGAGGGTACGACAATGCTCTAGAGGGAGCGTACCTGTGAGGGCGCGGTTTAGTGTCAGCGTACGGGTTAGGATTAGGGGACGGCTGAGGGTCAGGCTTCGGGGAAGTGTTAGGGTTAGGGTTTGGGCTAGGGTTAGCGTTAGGGGACGGGGACTGTTCAGGGTCCATGTGAGGGTACGACAACGCTCTAGGGGGAGCGTACGTGTGAGGGCGCGGGTTAGTGTCAGCGTACGGGTTAGGATTAGGGGACGGCTGAGGGTCAGGCTTCGGGGAAGGGTTAGGGTTAGGGTTCGGGCTAGGGTTAGGGTTAGGGGACGGGGACGGTTCAGGGTCCAGGTGAGGGTACGACAACGCTCTAGGGGGAGCGTACGTGTGAGGGCGTGGGTTAGTGTCAGCGTACGGGTTAGGATTAGGGGACGGCTGAGGGTCAGGCTTCGGGGAACTGTTAGGGTTAGGGTTCGGGCTAGGGTTAGCGTTAGGGGACGGGGACGGTTTAGGGTCCAGGTGAGGGTACGACAACGCTCTAGGGGGAGCGTACGTGTGAGGGCGCGGGTTAGTGTCAGCGTACGGTTAGGATTAGGGGACGGCTGAGGGTCAGGCTTCGGGGAAGTGTTAGGGTTAGGGTTCGGGCTAGGGTTAGCGTTAGGTGACGGGGACGGTTCAGGGTCCAGGTGAGGGTACGACAACGCTCTAGGGGGAGCGTACGTGTGAGGGCGCGGGTTAGTGTTAGCGTACGGGTTAGGATTAGGGGACGGCTGAGGGTCAGGCTTCGGGGAAGGGTTAGGGTTAGGGTTCGGGCTAGGGTTAGGGTTAGGGGACGGGGACGGTTCAGGGTCCAGGTGAGGGTACGACAACGCTCTAGGGGGAGCGTACGTGTGAGGGCGCGGGTTAGTGTCAGCGTACGGGTTAGGATTAGGGGACGGCTGAGGGTCAGGCTTCGGGGAAGTGTTAGGGTTAGGGTTCGGGCTAAGGTTAGGGTTAGGGGACGGGGACAGTTTAGGGTCCAGGTGAGGGTACGACAACGCTCTAGGGGGAGCGTACGTGTGAGGGCGCGGGTTAGTGTCAGCGTACGGGTTAGGATTAGGGGACGGCTGAGGGTCAGGCTTCGGGGAAGGGTTAGGGTTAGCGTTCGGGCTAGGGTTAGGGTTAGGGGACGGGGACGATTTAGGGTCCAGGTGAGGGTACGACAACGCTCTAGGGGGAGCGTACGTGTGAGGGCGTGGGTTAGTGTCAGCGTACGGGTTAGGATTAGGGGACGGCTGAGGGTCAGGCTTCGGGGAAGGGTTAGGGTTAGGGTTCGGGCTAGGGTTAGGGTTAGGGGACGGGGACGGTTTAGGGTCCAGGTGAGGGCACGACAACGCTCTAGGGGCAGCGTACGTGTGAGGCCGCGGGTTAGTGTCAGCGTACGGGTTAGGATTAGGGGACGGCTGAGGGTCAGGCTTCGGGGAAGGGTTAGGGTTAGGGTTCGGGCTAGGGTTAGGGTTAGGGGACGGGGACGGTTTAGGGTCCAGGTGAGGGTACGACAACGCTCTAGGGGGAGCGTACGTGTGAGGGCGCGGGTTAGTGTCAGCGTACGGGTTAGGATTAGGGGACGGCTGAGGGTCAGGCTTCGGGGAAGGGTTAGGGTTAGGGTTTGGGCTAGGGTTAGGGTTAGGGGACGGGGACGGTTTAGGGTCCAGGTGAGGGTACGACAACGCTCTAGGGGGAGCATACGTGTGAGGGCGCGGGTTAGTGTCAGCGTACGGGTTAGGATTAGGGAACGGCTGAGGGTCAGGCTTCGGGGAAGTGTTAGGGTTAGGGTTCGGGCTAGGGTTAGCGTTAGGGGACGGGGACTGTTCAGGGTCCAGGTGAGGGTACGACAACGCTCTAGGGGGAGCGTACGTGTGAGGGCGCGGGTTAGTGTCAGCGTACGGGTTAGGATTAGGGGACGGCTGAGGGTCAGGCTTCGGGGAAGGGTTAGGGTTAGGGTTCGGGCTAGGGTTAGGGTTAGGGGACGGGGACGGTTCAGGGTCCAGGTGAGGGTACGACAACGCTCTAGGGGGAGCGTACGTGTGAGGGCGTGGGTTAGTGTCAGCGTACGGGTTAGGATTAGGGGACGGCTGAGGGTCAGGCTTCGGGGAAGGGTTAGGGTTAGGGTTTGGGCTAGGGTTAGCGTTAGGGGACGGGGACGGTTTAGGGTCCAGGTGAGGGTACGACAATGCTCTAGGGGCAGCGTACGTGTGAGTGCGCGGGTTAGTGTCAGCGTACGGGTTAGGATTAGGGGACGGCTGAGGGTCAGGCTTCGGGGAACTGTTAGGGTTAGGGTTCGGGCTAGGGTTAGCGTTAGGGGACGGGGACGGTTTAGGGTCCAGGTGAGGGTACGACAACGCTCTAGGGGGAGCGTACGTGTGAGGGCGTGGGTTAGTGTCAGCGTACGGTTAGGATTAGGGGACGGCTGAGGGTCAGGCTTCGGGGAAGTGTTAGGGTTAGGGTTCGGGCTAGGGTTAGCGTTAGGGGACGGGGACGGTTCAGGGTCCAGGTGAGGGTACGACAACGCTCTAGGGGGAGCGTACGTGTGAGGGCGCGGGTTAGTGTTAGCGTACGGGTTAGGATTAGGGGACGGCTGAGGGTCAGGCTTCGGGGAAGGGTTAGGGTTAGGGTTCGGGCTAGGGTTAGGGTTAGGGGACGGGGACGGTTCAGGGTCCAGGTGAGGGTACGACAACGCTCTAGGGGGAGCGTACGTGTGAGGGCGCGGGTTAGTGTCAGCGTACGGGTTAGGATTAGGGGACGGCTGAGGGTCAGGCTTCGGGGAAGGGTTACGGTTAGGGTTCGGGCTAAGGTTAGGGTTAGGGGACGGGGACAGTTTAGGGTCCAGGTGAGGGTACGACAACGCTCTAGGGGGAGCGTACGTGTGAGGGCGCGGGTTAGTGTCAGCGTACGGGTTAGGATTAGGGGACGGCTGAGGGTCAGGCTTCGGGGAAGGGTTAGGGTTAGCGTTCGGGCTAGGGTTAGGGTTAGGGGACGGGGACGATTTAGGGTCCAGGTGAGGGTACGAAAACGCTCTAGGGGGAGTGTACGTGTGAGGGCGCGGGTTAGTGTCAGCGTACGGGTTAGGATTAGGGGACGGCTGAGGGTCAGGCTTCGGGGAAGGGTTAGGGTTAGGGTTCGGGCTAGGGTTAGGGTTAGGGGACGGGGACGGTTTAGGGTCCAGGTGAGGGTACGACAACGCTCTAGAGGGAGCGTACGTGTGAGGGCGCGGGTTAGTGTCAGCGTACGGGTTAGGATTAGGGGACGGCTGAGGGTCAGGCTTCGGGGAAGTGTTAGGGTTAGGGTTCGGGCTAGGGTTAGCGTTAGGGGACGGGGACTGTTCAGGGTCCAGGTGAGGGTACGACAACGCTCTAGGGGGAGCGTACGTGTGAGGGCGCAGCTTAGTGTCAGCGTACGGGTTAGGATTAGGGGACGGCTGAGGGTCAGGCTTCGGGGAAGGGTTAGGGTTAGGGTTCGGGCTAGGGTTAGGGTTAGTGGACGGGGACGGTTTAGGGTCCAGGTGAGGGTACGACAACGCTCTAGGGGGAGCGTACGTGTGAGGGCGCGGGTTAGTGTCAGCGTACGGGTTAGGATTAGGGGTTAGTGTTAGGGTTAGGGTTAGGGTTAGGGTTAGGGTTAGGGGTTAGGGTTAGGGTTAGGGTTAAGGTTAGGGTAGGGTTAGGGTTAGGGTTAGGGTTAGGGTTCGGGCTAGGGTTAGGGTTAGGGGACGGGGACGGTTTAGGGTCCAGGTGAGGTTACGACAACGCTCTAGGGGGAGCGTACGTGTGATGGCGCGGGTTAGTGTCAGCGTACGGGTTAGGATTAGGGGACGGCTGAGGGTCAGGCTTCGGGGAAGGGTTAGGGTTAGGGTTCGGGCTAGGGTTAGGGTTAGGGGACGGGGACGGTTCAGGGTCCAGGTGAGGGTACGACAACGCTCTAGGGGGAGCGTACGTGTGAGGGCGAGGGTTAGTGTCAGCGTACGGGTTAGGATTAGGGTATGGCTGAGGGTCAGGCTTCGGGGAAGGGTTAGGGTTAGGGTTCGGGCTAGGGTTAGGGTTAGGGGACGGGGACGGTTTCGGGTCCAGGTGAGGGTACGACAACGCTCTAGGGGGAGCGTACGTGTGAGGGCGCGGGTTAGTGTCAGCGTACGGGTTAGGATTATGGGACGGCTGAGGGTAAGGCTTCGGGGAAGGGTTAGGGTTAGGGTTCGGGCTAGGGTTAGGGTTAGGGGACGGGGACGGTTTAGGGTCCAGGTGAGGGTACGACAACGCTCTAGGGGGAGCGTACGTGTGAGGGCGCGGGTTAGTGTCAGCGTACGGGTTAGGATTAGGGGACGGCTGAGGGTCAGGCTTCGGGGAAGGGTTAGGGTTAGGGTTCGGGCTAGGGTTAGGGTTAGGGGACGGGGACGGTTTAGGGTCCAGGTGAGGGTACGACAACGCTCTAGGGGGAGCGTACGTGTGAGGGCGCGGGTTAGTGTCAGCGTACGGGTTAGGATTAGGGGACGGCTGAGGGTCAGGCTTCGGGGAAGGGTTAGGGTTAGGGTTCGGGCTAGGGTTAAGGTTAGGGGACGGGGACGGTTTAGGGTCCAGGTGAGGGTACGACAACGCTCTAGGGGGAGCGTACGTGTGAGGGCGCGGGTTAGTGTCAGCGTACGGGTTAGGATTAGGGGACGGCTGAGGGTCAGGCTTCGGGGAAGGGTTAGGGTTAGGGTTCGGGCTAGGGTTAGGGTTAGGGGACGGGGACGATTTAGGGTCCAGGTGAGGGTACGACAACGCTCTAGGGGGAGCGTACGTGTGAGGGCGCGGGTTAGTGTCAGTGTACGGGTTAGGATTAGGGGACGGCTGAGGGTCAGGCTTCGGGGAAGGGTTAGGGTTAGGGTTCGGGCTAGGGTTAGGGTTAGGGGACGGGGACGGTTTAGGGTCCAGGTGAGGGCACAACAACGCTCTAGGGGGAGCGTACGTGTGAGGGCGCGGGTTAGTGTCAGCGTACGGGTTAGGATTAGGGGACGGCTGAGGGTCAGGCTTCGGGGAAGGGATAGGGTTAGGGTTCGGGCTAGGGTTAGGGTTAGGGGACGGGGACGGTTTAGGGTCCAGGTGAGGGTACGACAACGCTCTAGGGGGAGCGTACGTGTGAGGGCGTGGGTTAGTGTCAGCGTACGGGTTAGGATTAGGGGACGGCTGAGTGTCAGGCTTCGGGGAAGGGTTAGGGTTAGGGTTCGGGCTAGGGTTAGTGTTAGGGGACGGGGACGGTTTAGGGTCCAGGTGAGGGTACGACAACGCTCTAGGGGGAGCGTACGTGTGAGGGCGCGGGTTAGTGTCAGCGTACGGGTTAGGATTAGGGGACGGCTGAGGGTCAGGCTTCGGGGAAGGGTTAGGGTTAGGGTTCGGGCTAGGGTTAGGGTTAGGGGACGGGGACGGTTTAGGGTCCAGGTGAGGGTACGACAACGCTCTAGGGGGAGCGTACGTGTGAGGGCGCGGGTTAGTGTCAGCGTACGGGTTAGGATTAGGGGACGGCTGAGGGTCAGGCTTCGGGGAAGGGTTAGGGTTAGGGTTCGGGCTAGGGTTAGGGTTAGGGGACGGGGACGGTTTAGGGTCCAGGTGAGTTTACGACAACGCTCTAGTGGGAGCGTACGTGTGAGGGCGCGGGTTAGTGTCAGCGTACGGGTTAGGATTAGGGGACGGCTGAGGGTCAGGCTTCGGGGAAGGGTTAGGGTTAGGGTCCGGGCTAGGGTTAGGGTTAGGGGACGGGGACGGTTCAGGGTCCAGGTGAGGGCACGACAACGCTCTAGGGGGAGCGTACGTGTGAGGGCGCGGGTTAGTGTCAGCGTACGGGTTAGGATTAGGGGATGGCTGAGGGTCAGGCTTCGGGGAAGGGTTAGGGTTAGGGTTCGGGCTAGGGTTAGGGTTAGGGGACGGGGACGGTTTAGGGTCCAGGTGAGGGTACGACAACGCTCTAGGGGGAGCGTACGTGTGAGGGCGCGGGTTAGTGTCAGCGTACGGGTTAGGATTAGGGGACGGCTGAGGGTCAGGCTTCGGGGAAGGGTTAGGGTTAGGGTTCGGGCTAGGGTTAGGGTTAGGGGACGGGGACGGTTTAGGGTCCAGGTGAGGGTACGACAAAGCTCTAGGGGGAGCGTACGTGGGAGGGCGCGGGTTAGTGTCAGCGTACGGGTTAGGATTAGGGGACGGCTGAGGGTCAGGCTTCGGGGAAGGGTTAGGGTTAGGGTTCGGGCTAGGGTTAGGGTTAGGGGAAGGGGACGGTTTAGGGTCCAGGTGAGGGTACGACAACGCTCTAGGGGGAGCGTACGTGTGAGGGCGTGGGTTAGTGTCAGCGTACGGGTTAGGATTAGGGGACGGCTGAGGGTCAGGCTTCGGGGAAGGGTTAGGGTTAGGGTTCGGGCTAGGGTTAGGTTTAGGGGACGGGGACGGTTCAGGGTCCAGGTGAGGGTACGACAACGCTCTAGGGGGAGCGTACGTGTGAGGGCGCGGGTTAGTGTCAGTGTACGGGTTAGGATTAGGGGACGGCTGAGGGTCAGGCTTCGGGGAAGGGTTAGGGTTAGGGTTCGGGCTAGGGTTAGGGTTAGGGGACGGGGACGGTTTAGGGTCCAGGTGAGGGTACGACAACGCTCTAGGGGGAGCGTACGTGTGAGGGCGCGGGTTAGTGTCAGCGTACGGGTTAGGATTAGGGGACGGCTGAGGGTCAGGCTTTGGGGAAGGGTTAGGGTTAGGGTTCGGGCTAGGGTTAGGGTTAGGGGACGGGGACGGTTTAGGGTCCAGGTGAGGGTACGACAACGCTCTAGGGGGAGCGTACGTGTGAGGGCGTGGGTTAGTGTCAGCGTACGGGTTAGGATTAGGGGACGGCTGAGGGTCAGGCTTCGGGGAAGGGTTAGGGTTAGGGTTCGGGCTAGGGTTAGGGTTAGGGGACGGGGACGGTTTAGGGTCCAGGTGAGGGTACGACAACGCTCTAGGGGGAGCGTACGTGTGAGGGCGCGGGTTAGTGTCAGCGTACGGGTTAGGATTAGGTGACGGCTGACGGTCAGGTTTCGGGGAAGGGTTAGGGTTCGGGCTAGGGTTAGGTTTAGGGGACGGGGACGGTTTAGGGTCCAGGTGAGGGTACGACAACGCTCTAGGGGGAGAGTACGTGTGAGGGCGCGGGTTAGTGTCAGCGTACGGGTTAGGTTTAGGGGACGGCTGAGGGTCAGGTTTCGGGGAAGGGTTAGGTTTAGGGTTCGGGCTAGGGTTAGGGTTGGGGGACGGGGACGGTTTAGGGTCCAGGTGAGGGTACGACAACGCTCTAGGGGGAGCGTACGTGTGAGGGCGCGGGTTAGTGTCAGCGTACGGGTTAGGATTAGGGGACGGGTGAGGGTCAGGCTTCGGGGAAGGGTTAGGGTTAGGATTCGGGCTAGGGTTAGGGTTAGGGGACGGGGACGGTTCAGGGTCCAGGTGAGGGTACGACAACGCTCTAGGGGGAGCGTACGTGTGAGGGCGCGGGTTAGTGTCAGCGTACGGGTTAGGATTAGGGGACGGCTGAGGGTCAGGCTTCGGGGAAGGGTTAGGGTTAGGGTTCGGGCTAGGGTTAGGGGACGGGGACGGTTTAGGGTCCAGGTGAGGGTACGACAACGCTCTAGGGGGAGCGTACGTGTGAAGGCGCGGGTTAGTATCAGCGTACGGGTTAGGATTAGGGGACGGCTGAGGGTCAGGCTTCGGGGAAGGGTTAGGGTTAGGGTTCGGGCTAGGGTTAGCGTTAGGGGACGGGGACGGTTCAGGGTCCAGGTGAGGGTACGACAACGCTCTAGGGGGAGCGTACGTGTGAGGGCGCGGGTTAGTGTCAGCGTACGGGTTAGGATTAGGGGACGGCTGAGGGTCATGCTTCGGGGAAGTGTTAGGGTTAGGGTTCGGGCTAGGGTTAGCGTTAGGGGACGGGGACGGTTCAGGGTCCAGGTGAGGGTACGACAACGCTCTAGGGGGAGCGTACGTGTGAGGGCGCGGGTTAGTGTCAGCGTACGGGTTAGGATTAGGTGAAGGCTGAGGGTCAGGCTTCGGGGAAGGGTTAGGGTTAGGGTTCGGGCTAGGGTTAGGGTTAGGGGATGGGGACGGTTCAGGGTCCAGGTGAGGATACGACAACGCTCTAGGGGGAGCGTACGTGTGAGGGCGCGGGTTAGTGTCAGCGTACGGGTTAGGATTAGGGGACGGCTGAGGGTCAGGCTTCGGGGAAGGGTTAGGGTTAGGGTTCGGGCTAGGGTTAGGGTTAGGGGACGGGGACGGTTTAGGGTCCAGGTGAGGGTACGACAACGCTCTAGGGGGAGCGTACGTGTGAGGGCGCGGGTTAGTGTCAGCGTACGGGTTAGGATTAGGGGACGGCTGAGGGTCATGCTTCGGGGAAGTGTTAGGGTTAGGGTTCGGGCTAGGGTTAGCGTTAGGGGACGGGGACGGTTCAGGGTCCAGGTGAGGGTACGACAACGCTCTAGGGGGAGCGTACGTGTGAGGGCGCGGGTTAGTGTCAGCGTACGGGTTAGGATTAGGGGACGGCTGATGGTCAGGCTTCGGGGAAGGGTTAGGGTTAGGGTTAGGGTTAGGGTTAGGGTTAGGGGTTAGGGTTAAGGTTAGGGTTAGGGTTAGGGTAGGGTTAGGGTTAGGGTTAGGGTTAGGGTTAGGGTTCGGGCTAGGGTTAGGGTTAGGGGACGGGGACGGTTTAGGGTCCAGGTGAGGGTACGACAACGCTCTAGGGGGAGCGTACGTGTGAGGGCGCGGGTTAGTGTCAGCGTACGGGTTAGGATTAGGGGACGGCTGAGGGTCAGGCTTCGGGGAAGGGTTAGGGTTAGGGTTCGGGCTAGGGTTAGGGTTAGGGGACGGGGACGGTTTAGGGTCCAGGTGAGGGTACGACAACGCTCTAGGGCGAGCGTACGTGTGAGGGCGCGGGTTAGTGTCAGCGTACGGGTTAGGATTAGGGGACGGCTGAGGGTCAGGCTTCGGGGAAGGGTTAGGGTTAGGGTTCGGGCTAGGGTTAAGGTTAGGGGACGGGGACGGTTTAGGGTCCAGGTGAGGGTACGACAACGCTCTAGGGGGAGCGTACGTGTGAGGGCGCGGGTTAGTGTCAGCGTACGGGTTAGGATTAGGGGACGGCTGAGGGTCAGGCTTCGGGGAAGGGTTAGGGTTAGGGTTCGGGCTAGGGTTAGGGTTAGGGGACGGGGACGATTTAGGGTCCAGGTGAGGGTACGACAACGCTCTAGGGGGAGCGTACGTGTGAGGGCGCGGGTTAGTGTCAGTGTACGGGTTAGGATTAGGGGACGGCTGAGGGTCAGGCTTCGGGGAAGGGTTAGGGTTAGGGTTCGGGCTAGGGTTAGGGTTAGGGGACGGGGACGGTTTAGGGTCCAGGTGAGGGCACAACAACGCTCTAGGGGGAGCGTACGTGTGAGGGCGCGGGTTAGTGTCAGCGTACGGGTTAGGATTAGGGGACGGCTGAGGGTCAGGCTTCGGGGAAGGGATAGGGTTAGGGTTCGGGCTAGGGTTAGGGTTAGGGGACGGGGACGGTTTAGGGTCCAGGTGAGGGTACGACAACGCTCTAGGGGGAGCGTACGTGTGAGGGCGTGGGTTAGTGTCAGCGTACGGGTTAGGATTAGGGGACGGCTGAGTGTCAGGCTTCGGGGAAGGGTTAGGGTTAGGGTTCGGGCTAGGGTTAGTGTTAGGGGACGGGGACGGTTTAGGGTCCAGGTGAGGGTACGACAACGCTCTAGGGGGAGCGTACGTGTGAGGGCGCGGGTTAGTGTCAGCGTACGGGTTAGGATTAGGGGACGGCTGAGGGTCAGGCTTCGGGGAAGGGTTAGGGTTAGGGTTCGGGCTAGGGTTAGGGTTAGGGGACGGGGACGGTTTAGGGTCCAGGTGAGGGTACGACAACGCTCTAGGGGGAGCGTACGTGTGAGGGCGCGGGTTAGTGTCAGCGTACGGGTTAGGATTAGGGGACGGCTGAGGGTCAGGCTTCGGGGAAGGGTTAGGGTTAGGGTTCGGGCTAGGGTTAGGGTTAGGGGACGGGGACGGTTTAGGGTCCAGGTGAGTTTACGACAACGCTCTAGTGGGAGCGTACGTGTGAGGGCGCGGGTTAGTGTCAGCGTACGGGTTAGGATTAGGGGACGGCTGAGGGTCAGGCTTCGGGGAAGGGTTAGGGTTAGGGTCCGGGCTAGGGTTAGGGTTAGGGGACGGGGACGGTTCAGGGTCCAGGTGAGGGCACGACAACGCTCTAGGGGGAGCGTACGTGTGAGGGCGCGGGTTAGTGTCAGCGTACGGGTTAGGATTAGGGGATGGCTGAGGGTCAGGCTTCGGGGAAGGGTTAGGGTTAGGGTTCGGGCTAGGGTTAGGGTTAGGGGACGGGGACGGTTTAGGGTCCAGGTGAGGGTACGACAACGCTCTAGGGGGAGCGTACGTGTGAGGGCGCGGGTTAGTGTCAGCGTACGGGTTAGGATTAGGGGACGGCTGAGGGTCAGGCTTCGGGGAAGGGTTAGGGTTAGGGTTCGGGCTAGGGTTAGGGTTAGGGGACGGGGACGGTTTAGGGTCCAGGTGAGGGTACGACAAAGCTCTAGGGGGAGCGTACGTGGGAGGGCGCGGGTTAGTGTCAGCGTACGGGTTAGGATTAGGGGACGGCTGAGGGTCAGGCTTCGGGGAAGGGTTAGGGTTAGGGTTCGGGCTAGGGTTAGGGTTAGGGGAAGGGGACGGTTTAGGGTCCAGGTGAGGGTACGACAACGCTCTAGGGGGAGCGTACGTGTGAGGGCGTGGGTTAGTGTCAGCGTACGGGTTAGGATTAGGGGACGGCTGAGGGTCAGGCTTCGGGGAAGGGTTAGGGTTAGGGTTCGGGCTAGGGTTAGGTTTAGGGGACGGGGACGGTTCAGGGTCCAGGTGAGGGTACGACAACGCTCTAGGGGGAGCGTACGTGTGAGGGCGCGGGTTAGTGTCAGTGTACGGGTTAGGATTAGGGGACGGCTGAGGGTCAGGCTTCGGGGAAGGGTTAGGGTTAGGGTTCGGGCTAGGGTTAGGGTTAGGGGACGGGGACGGTTTAGGGTCCAGGTGAGGGTACGACAACGCTCTAGGGGGAGCGTACGTGTGAGGGCGCGGGTTAGTGTCAGCGTACGGGTTAGGATTAGGGGACGGCTGAGGGTCAGGCTTTGGGGAAGGGTTAGGGTTAGGGTTCGGGCTAGGGTTAGGGTTAGGGGACGGGGACGGTTTAGGGTCCAGGTGAGGGTACGACAACGCTCTAGGGGGAGCGTACGTGTGAGGGCGTGGGTTAGTGTCAGCGTACGGGTTAGGATTAGGGGACGGCTGAGGGTCAGGCTTCGGGGAAGGGTTAGGGTTAGGGTTCGGGCTAGGGTTAGGGTTAGGGGACGGGGACGGTTTAGGGTCCAGGTGAGGGTACGACAACGCTCTAGGGGGAGCGTACGTGTGAGGGCGCGGGTTAGTGTCAGCGTACGGGTTAGGATTAGGTGACGGCTGACGGTCAGGTTTCGGGGAAGGGTTAGGGTTCGGGCTAGGGTTAGGTTTAGGGGACGGGGACGGTTTAGGGTCCAGGTGAGGGTACGACAACGCTCTAGGGGGAGAGTACGTGTGAGGGCGCGGGTTAGTGTCAGCGTACGGGTTAGGTTTAGGGGACGGCTGAGGGTCAGGTTTCGGGGAAGGGTTAGGTTTAGGGTTCGGGCTAGGGTTAGGGTTGGGGGACGGGGACGGTTTAGGGTCCAGGTGAGGGTACGACAACGCTCTAGGGGGAGCGTACGTGTGAGGGCGCGGGTTAGTGTCAGCGTACGGGTTAGGATTAGGGGACGGGTGAGGGTCAGGCTTCGGGGAAGGGTTAGGGTTAGGATTCGGGCTAGGGTTAGGGTTAGGGGACGGGGACGGTTCAGGGTCCAGGTGAGGGTACGACAACGCTCTAGGGGGAGCGTACGTGTGAGGGCGCGGGTTAGTGTCAGCGTACGGGTTAGGATTAGGGGACGGCTGAGGGTCAGGCTTCGGGGAAGGGTTAGGGTTAGGGTTCGGGCTAGGGTTAGGGGACGGGGACGGTTTAGGGTCCAGGTGAGGGTACGACAACGCTCTAGGGGGAGCGTACGTGTGAAGGCGCGGGTTAGTATCAGCGTACGGGTTAGGATTAGGGGACGGCTGAGGGTCAGGCTTCGGGGAAGGGTTAGGGTTAGGGTTCGGGCTAGGGTTAGCGTTAGGGGACGGGGACGGTTCAGGGTCCAGGTGAGGGTACGACAACGCTCTAGGGGGAGCGTACGTGTGAGGGCGCGGGTTAGTGTCAGCGTACGGGTTAGGATTAGGGGACGGCTGAGGGTCATGCTTCGGGGAAGTGTTAGGGTTAGGGTTCGGGCTAGGGTTAGCGTTAGGGGACGGGGACGGTTCAGGGTCCAGGTGAGGGTACGACAACGCTCTAGGGGGAGCGTACGTGTGAGGGCGCGGGTTAGTGTCAGCGTACGGGTTAGGATTAGGTGAAGGCTGAGGGTCAGGCTTCGGGGAAGGGTTAGGGTTAGGGTTCGGGCTAGGGTTAGGGTTAGGGGATGGGGACGGTTCAGGGTCCAGGTGAGGATACGACAACGCTCTAGGGGGAGCGTACGTGTGAGGGCGCGGGTTAGTGTCAGCGTACGGGTTAGGATTAGGGGACGGCTGAGGGTCAGGCTTCGGGGAAGGGTTAGGGTTAGGGTTCGGGCTAGGGTTAGGGTTAGGGGACGGGGACGGTTTAGGGTCCAGGTGAGGGTACGACAACGCTCTAGGGGGAGCGTACGTGTGAGGGCGCGGGTTAGTGTCAGCGTACGGGTTAGGATTAGGGGACGGCTGAGGGTCATGCTTCGGGGAAGTGTTAGGGTTAGGGTTCGGGCTAGGGTTAGCGTTAGGGGACGGGGACGGTTCAGGGTCCAGGTGAGGGTACGACAACGCTCTAGGGGGAGCGTACGTGTGAGGGCGCGGGTTAGTGTCAGCGTACGGGTTAGGATTAGGGGACGGCTGATGGTCAGGCTTCGGGGAAGGGTTAGGGTTAGGGTTAGGGTTAGGGTTAGGGTTAGGGGTTAGGGTTAAGGTTAGGGTTAGGGTTAGGGTAGGGTTAGGGTTAGGGTTAGGGTTAGGGTTAGGGTTCGGGCTAGGGTTAGGGTTAGGGGACGGGGACGGTTTAGGGTCCAGGTGAGGGTACGACAACGCTCTAGGGGGAGCGTACGTGTGAGGGCGCGGGTTAGTGTCAGCGTACGGGTTAGGATTAGGGGACGGCTGAGGGTCAGGCTTCGGGGAAGGGTTAGGGTTAGGGTTCGGGCTAGGGTTAGGGTTAGGGGACGGGGACGGTTTAGGGTCCAGGTGAGGGTACGACAACGCTCTAGGGGGAGCGTACGTGTGAGGGCGCGGGTTAGTGTCAGTGTACGGGTTAGGATTAGGGGACGGCTGAGGGTCAGGCTTCGGGGAAGGGTTAGGGTTAGGGTTCGGGCTAGGGTTAGGGTTAGGGGACGGGGACGGTTTAGGGTCCAGGTGAGGGCACAACAATGCTCTAGGGGGAGCGTACGTGTGAGGGCGCGGGTTAGTGTCAGCGTACAGGTTAGGATTAGGGCACGGCTGAGGGTCAGGCTTCGGGGAAGGGATAGGGTTAGGGTTCGGGCTAGGGTTAGGGTTAGGGGACGGGGACGGTTCAGGGTCCAGGTGAGGGTACAACAACGCTCTAGGGGGAGCGTACGTGTGAGGGCGCGGGTTAGTGTCAGCGTACGGGTTAGGATTAGGGGACGGTTGAGGGTCAGGCTTCGGGGAAGGGTTAGGGTTAGGGTTCGGGCTAGGGTTAGGGTTAGGGGACGAGGACGGTTTAGGGTCCAGGTGAGGGTACGACAACGCTCTAGGGGGAGCGTACGTGTGAGGCCGCGGGGTAGTGTCAGCGTACGGGTTAGGATTAGGGGACGGCTGAGGGTCAGGCTTCGGGGAAGGGTTAGGGTTAGGGTTCGGGCTAGGGTTAGCGTTAGGGGACGGGGACGGTTTAGGGTCCAGGTGAGGGTACGACAACGCTCTAGGGGGAGCGTACGTGTGAGGGCGCGGGTTAGTGTCAACGTACGGGTTAGGATTAGGGGACGGCTGAGGGTCAGGCTTCGGGGAAGGGTTAGGGTTAGGGTTCGGGCTAGGGTTAGGGTTAGGGGACGGGGACGGTTTAGGGTCCAGGTGAGGGTACGACAACGCTCTAGGGGGAGCGTACGTGTGAGGGCGCGGGTTAGTGTCAGCGTACGGGTTAGGATTAGGGGACGGCTGAGGGTCAGGCTTCGGGGAAGGGTTAGGGTTAGGGTACGGGCTAGGGTTAGGGTTAGGGGACGGGGACGGTTTAGGGTCCAGGTGAGGGCACTACAACGCTCTAGGGGGAGCGTATGTGTGAGGGCGCGGGTTAGTGTCAGCGTACGGGTTAGGATTAGGGGACGGCTGAGGGTCAGGCTTCGGGGAAGGGTTAGGGTTAGGGTTCGGGCTAGGGTTAGGGTTAGGGGACGGGACGGTTTAGGGTCCAGGTGAGGGCACGACAACGCTCTAGGGGGAGCGTACGTGTGAGGGCGCGGGTTAGTGTCAGCGTACGGGTTAGGATTAGGGGACGGCTGAGGGTCAGGCTTCGGGGAAGGGTTAGGGTTAGGGTTCGGGCTAGGGTTAGGGTTAGGGGACGGGGACGGTTCAGGGTCCAGGTGAGGGCACGACAACGCTCTAGGGGGAGCGTACGTGTGAGGGCGCGGGTTAGTGTCAGCGTACGGGTTAGGATTAGGGGATGGCTGAGGGTCAGGCTTCGGGGAAGGGTTAGGGTTAGGGTTCAGGCTAGGGTTAGGGTTAGGGGACGGGGACGGTTTAGGGTCCAGGTGAGGGTACGACAACGCTCTAGGGGGAGCGTACGTGTGAGGGCGCGGGTTAGTGTCAGCGTACGGGTTAGGATTAGGGGACGGCTGAGGGTCAGGCTTCGGGGAAGGGTTAGGGTTAGGGTTCGGGCTAGGGTTAGGGTTAGGGGACGGGGACGGTTTAGGGTCCAGGTGAGGGTACGACAACGCTCTAGGGGGAGCGTACGTGGGAGGGCGCGGGTTAGTGTCAGCGTACGGGTTAGGATTAGGGGACGGCTGAGGGTCAGGCTTCGGGGAAGGGTTAGGGTTAGGGTTCGGGCTAGGGTTAGGGTTAGGGGAAGGGGACGGTTTAGGGTCCAGGTGAGGGTACGACAACGCTCTAGGGGGAGCGTACGTGTGAGGGCGTGGGTTAGTGTCAGCGTACGGGTTAGGATTAGGGGACGGCTGAGGGTCAGGCTTCGGGGAAGGGTTAGGGTTAGGGTTCGGGCTAGGGTTAGGTTTAGGGGACGGGGACGGTTTAGGGTCCAGGTGAGGGTAAGACAACGCTCCAGGGGGAGCGTACGTGTGAGGGCGCGGGTTAGTGTCAGTGTACGGGTTAGGATTAGGGGACGGCTGAGGGTCAGGCTTCGGGGAAGGGTTAGGGTTAGGGTTCGGGCTAGGGTTAGGGTTAGGGGATGGGGACGGTTTAGGGTCCAGGTGAGGGTACGACAACGCTCTAGGGGGAGCGTACGTGTGAGGGCGCGGGTTAGTGTCAGCGTACGGGTTAGGATTAGGGGACGGCTGAGGGTCAGGCTTTGGGGAAGGGTTAGGGTTAGGGTTCGGGCTAGGGTTAGGGTTAGGGGACGGGGACGGTTTAGGGTCCAGGTGAGGGTACGACAACGCTCTAGGGGGAGCGTACGTGTGAGGGCGTGGGTTAGTGTCAGCGTACGGGTTAGGATTAGGGGACGGCTGAGGGTCAGGCTTCGGGGAAGGGTTAGGGTTAGGGTTCGGGCTAGGGTTAGGGTTAGGGGACGGGGACGGTTTAGGGTCCAGGTGAGGGTACGACAACGCTCTAGGGGGAGCGTACGTGTGAGGGCGCGGGTTAGTGTCAGCGTACGGGTTAGGATTAGGGGACGGCTGAGGGTCAGGCTTCGGGGAAGGATTAGGGTTAGGGTTCGGGCTAGGGTTAGGGTTAGGGGACAGGGACGGTTTAGGGTCCAGGTGAGGGTACGACAACGCTCTAGGGGGAGCGTACGTGTGAGGGCGCGGGTTAGTGTCAGCGTACGGGTTAGGATTAGGGGACGGCTGAGGGTCAGGTTTCGGGGAAGGGTTAGGGTTCGGGCTAGGGTTAGGTTTAGGGGACGGGGACGGTTTAGGGTCCAGGTGAGGGTACGACAACGCTCTAGGGGGAGCGTACGTGTGAGGGCGCGGGTTAGTGTCAGCGTACGGGTTAGGATTAGGGGACGGCTGAGGGTCAGGTTTCGGGGAAGGGTTAGGGTTAGGGTTCGGGCTAGGGTTAGGGTTGGGGGACGGGGACGGTTTAGGGTCCAGGTGAGGGTACGACAACGCTCTAGGGGGAGCGTACGTGTGAGGGCGCGGGTTAGTGTCAGCGTACGGGTTAGGATTAGGGGACGGGTGAGGGTCAGGCTTCGGGGAAGGGTTAGGGTTAGGATTCGGGCTAGGGTTAGGGTTAGGGGACGGGGACGGTTCAGGGTCCAGGTGAGGGTACGACAACGCTCTAGGGGGAGCGTACGTGTGAGGGCGCGGGTTAGTGTCAGCGTACGGGTTAGGATTAGGGGACGGCTGAGGGTCAGGCTTCGGGGAAGGGTTAGGGTTAGGGTTCGGGCTAGGGTTAGGGTTAGGGGACGGGGACGGTTTAGGGTCCAGGTGAGGGTACGACAACGCTCTAGGGGGAGCGTACGTGTGAGGGCGCGGGTTAGTGTCAGCGTACGGGTTAGGATTAGGGGACGGCTGAGGGTCAGGCTTCGGGGAAGGGTTAGGTTTAGGGTTCGGGCTACGGTTAGGGTTTGGGGACGGGGACGGTTTAGGGTCCAGGTGAGGGTACGACAACGCTCTAGGGGGAGCGTACGTGTGAGGGCGCGGGTTAGTGTCAGCGTACGGGTTAGGATTAGGGGACGGCTGAGGGTCAGGCTTCGGCGAAGGGTTAGGGTTAGGGTTCGGGCTAGGGTTAGGGTTAGGGGACGGGGACGGTTCAGGGTCCAGGTGAGGGTACGACAACGCTCTAGGGGGAGCGTACGTGTGAGGGCGCGGGTTAGTGTCAGCGTACGGGTTAGGATTAGGGGACGGCTGAGGGTCAGGCTTCGGGGAAGGGTTAGGGTTAGGATTCGGGCTAGGGTTAGGGTTAGGGGACGGGGACGGTTCAGGGTCCAGGTGAGGGTACGACAACGCTCTAGGGGGAGCGTACGTGTGAGGGCGCGGGTTAGTGTCAGCGTACGGGTTAGGATTAGGGGACGGCTGAGGGTCAGGCTTCGGGGAAGGGTTAGGGTTAGGGTTCGGGCTAGGGTTAGGTTTAGGGGACGGGGACGGTTTAGGGTCCAGGTGAGGGTACGACAACGCTCTAGGGGGAGCGTACGTGTGAGGGCGCGGGTTAGTGTCAGCGTACGGGTTAGGATTAGGGGACGGCTGAGGGTCAGGCTTCGGGGAAGGGTTAGGTTTAGGGTTCGGGCTAGGGTTAGGGTTTGGGGACGGGGACGGTTTAGGGTCCAGGTGAGGGTACGACAACGCTCTAGGGGGAGCGTACGTGTGAGGGCGTGGGTTAGTGTCAGCGTACGGGTTAGGATTAGGTGACGGCTGAGGGTCAGGCTTCGGCGAAGGGTTAGGGTTAGGGTTCGGGCTAGGGTTAGGGTTAGGGGACGGGGACGGTTTAGGGTCCAGGTGAGGGTACGACAACGCTTTAGGGGGAGCGTACGTGTGAGGGCGCGGGTTAGTGTCAGCGTACGGGTTAGGATTAGGGACGGCTGAGGGTCAGGCTTCGGGGAAGGGTTAGGGTTAGGGTTCGGGCTAGGGTTAGGGTTAGGGGACGAGGACGGTTTAGGGTCCAGGTGAGGGTACGACAACGCTCTAGTCTAGGGGGAGCGTACGTGTGAGGGCGCGGGTTAGTGTCAGCGTACGGGTTAGGATTAGGGGACGGCTGAGGGTCAGGCTTCGGGGAAGGGTTAGGGTTAGGGTTCGGGCTAGGGTTAGCGTTAGGGCCGGGGACGGTTTAGGGTCCAGGTGAGGGTACGACAACGCTCTAGGGGGAGCGTACGTGTGAGGGCGCGGGTTAGTGTCAGCGTACGGGTTAGGATTAGGGGACGGCTGAGGGTCAGGCTTCGGGGAAGGGTTAGGGTTAGGGTTCGGGCTAGGGTTAGGGTTAGGGGACGGGGACGGTTTAGGGTCTAGGTGAGGGTACGACAACGCTCTAGGGGGAGCGTACGTGTGAGGGCGCGGGTTAGTGTCAGCGTACGGGTTAGGATTAGGGGACGGCTGAGGGTCAGGCTTCGGGGAAGGGTTAGGGTTAGGGTACGGGCTAGGGTTAGGGTTAGGGGACGGGGACGGTTTAGGGTCCAGGTGAGGGCACTACAACGCTCTAGGGGGAGCGTATGTGTGAGGGCGCGGGTTAGTGTCAGCGTACGGGTTAGGATTAGGGGACGGCTGAGGGTCAGGCTTCGGGGAAGGGTTAGGGTTAGGGTTCGGGCTAGGGTTAGGTTTAGGGGACGGGGACGGTTTAGGGTCCAGGTGAGGGTACGACAACGCTCTAGGGGGAGCGTACGTGTTAGGGCGCGGGTTAGTGTCAGCGTACGGGTTAGGATTAGGGGACGGCTGAGGGTCAGGCTTCGGGGAAGGGTTAGGGTTAGGGTTCGGGCTAGGATTAGCGTTAGGGGACGGGGACGGTTCAGGGTCCAGGTGAGGGTACGACAACGCTCTAGGGGGAGAGTACGTGTGAGGGCGCGGGTTAGTGTCAGCGTATGGGTTAGGATTAGGGTAAGGCTGAGGGTCAGGCTTCGGGGAAGGGTTAGGGTTAGGGTTCGGGCTAGGGTTAGGGTTAGGGGACGGGGACGGTTCAGGGTCCAGGTGAGGATACGACAACGCTCTAGGGGGAGCGTACGTGTGAGGGCGCGGGTTAGTGTCAGCGTACGGGTTAGGATTAGGGGACGGCTGAGGGTCAGGCTTTGGGGAAGGGTTAGGGTTAGGGTTCGGGCTAGGGTTAGGGTTAGGGGACGGGGACGGTTTAGGGTCCAGGTGAGGGTACGACAACGCTCTAGGGGGAGCGTACGTGTGAGGGCGTGGGTTAGTGTCAGCGTACGGGTTAAGATTAGGGGTTAGGGTTAGGGTTAGGTTTAGGGTTAGGGTTAGGGTTAGGGGTTAGGGTTCGGGTTAGGGTTAGGGTTAGGGTAGGGTTAGGGTTAGGGTTAGGGTTAGGGTTAGGGTTAGGGTTCGGGCTAGGGTTAGGGTTAGGGGACGGGGACGGTTTAGGGTCCAGGTGAGGGTACGACAACGCTCTAGGGGGAGCGTACGTGTGAGGGCGCGGGTTAGTGTCAGCGTACGGGTTAGGATTAGGGGACGGCTGAGGGTCAGGCTTCGGGGAAGGGTTAGGGTTAGGCTTCGGGCTAGGGTTAGGGTTAGGGGACGGGGACGGTTCAGGGTCCAGGTGAGGGTACGTCAACGCTCTAGGGGGAGCGTACGTGTGAGGGCGCGGGTTAGTGTCAGCGTACGGGTTAGGATTAGGGGAAGGCTGAGGGTCAGGCTTCGGGGAAGGGTTAGGGTTAGGGTTCGGGCTAGGGTTAGGGTTAGGGGACGGGGACGGTTTAGGGTCCAGGTGAGGGTACGACAACGCTCTAGGGGGAGCGTACGTGTGAGGACGCGGGTTAGTGTCAGCGAACGGGTTAGGATTAGGGGACAGCTGAGGGTCAGGCTTCTGGGAAGGGTTAGGGTTAGGGTTCGGGCTAGGGTTAGGGTTAGGGGACGTGGACGGTTTAGGGTCCAGGTGAGGGTACAACAACGCTCTAGGGGGAGCGTACGTGTGAGGGCGCGGGTTAGTGTCAGCGTACGGGTTAGGATTAGGGGACGGCTGAGCGTCAGGCTTCGGGGAAGGATTAGGGTTAGGGTTCGGGCTAGGGTTAGGGTTAGGGGACGGGGACGGTTCAGGGTCCAGGTGAGGGTACGACAACGCTCTAGGGGGAGCGTACGTGTGAGGGCGCGGGTTAGTGTCAGCGTACGGGTTAGGATGAGGGGACGGCTGAGGGTCAGGCTTCGGGGAAGGGTTAGGTTTAGGGTTCGGGCTAGGGTTAGGGTTAGGGGACGGGGACGGTTTAGGGTCCAGGTGAGGGCACGACAACGCTCTAGGGGCAGCGTACGTGTGAGGCCGCGGGTTAGTGTCAGCGTACGGGTTAGGATTAGGGGACGGCTGAGGGTCAGGCTTCGGGGAAGGGTTAAGGTTAGGGTTCGGGCTAGGGTTAGGGTTAGGGGACGGGGACGGTTTAGGGTCCAGGTGAGGGTACGACAACGCTCTAGGGGGAGCGTACGTGTGAGGGCGCGGGTTAGTGTCAGCGTACGGGTTAGGATTAGGGGACGGCTGAGGGTCAGGCTTCGGGGAAGGGTTAGGGTTAGGGTTCGGTCTAGGGTTAGGGTTAGGGGACGGGGACGGTTTAGGGTCCAGGTGAGGGTACGACAACGCTCTAGGGGGAGCGTACGTGTGAGGGCGCGGGTTAGTGTCAGCGTACGGGTTAGGATTAGGGAACGGCTGAGGGTCAGGCTTCGGGGAAGTGTTAGGGTTAGGGTTCGGGCTAGGGTTAGGGTTAGGGGACGGGGACGATTTAGGGTCCAGGTGAGGGTACGACAACGCTCTAGGGTGAGCGTACGTGTGAGGGCGCGGGTTAGTGTCAGCGTACGGGTTAGGATTAGGGGACGGCTGAGGGTCAGGCTTCAGGGAATGGTTAGGGTTAGGGTTCGGGCTAGGGTTAGGGTTAGGGGACGGGGACGGTTTAGGGTCCAGGTGAGGGTACGACAACGCTCTAGAGGGAGCGTACCTGTGAGGGCGCGGTTTAGTGTCAGCATACGGGTTAGGATTAGGGGACGGCTGAGGGTCAGGCTTCGGGGAAGTGTTAGGGTTAGGGTTCGGGCTAGGGTTAGCGTTAGGGGACGGGGACTGTTCAGGGTCCAGGTGAGGGTACGACAACGCTCTAGGGGGAGCGTACGTGTGAGGGCGCGGGTTAGTGTCAGCGTACGGGTTAGGATTAGGGGACGGCTGAGGGTCAGGCTTCGGGGAAGGGTTAGGGTTAGGGTTCGGGCTAGGGTTAGGGTTAGGGGACGGGGACGGTTCAGGGTCCAGGTGAGGGTACGACAACGCTCTAGGGGGAGCGTACGTGTGAGGGCGTGGGTTAGTGTCAGCGTACGGGTTAGGATTAGGGGACGGCTGAGGGTCAGGCTTCGGGGAAGGGTTAGGGTTAGGGTTTGGGCTAGGGTTAGCGTTAGGGGACGGGGACGGTTTAGGGTCCAGGTGAGGGTACGACAATGCTCTAGGGGGAGCGTACGTGTGAGTGCGCGGGTTAGTGTCAGCGTACGGGTTAGGATTAGGGGACGGCTGAGGGTCAGGCTTCGGGGAACTGTTAGGGTTAGGGTTCGGGCTAGGGTTAGCGTTAGGGGACGGGGACGGTTTAGGGTCCAGGTGAGGGTACGACAACGCTCTAGGGGGAGCGTACGTGTGAGGGCTTGGGTTAGTGTCAGCGTACGGTTAGGATTAGGGGACGGCTGAGGGTCAGGCTTCGGGGAAGTGTTAGGGTTATGGTTCGGGCTAGGGTTAGCGTTAGGGGACGGGGACGGTTCAGGGTCCAGGTGAGGGTACGACAACGCTCTAGGGGGAGCGTACGTGTGAGGGCGCGGGTTAGTGTTAGCGTACGGGTTAGGATTAGGGGACGGCTGAGGGTCAGGCTTCGGGGAAGGGTTAGGGTTAGGGTTCGGGCTAGGGTTAGCGTTAGGGGACGGGGACTGTTCAGGGTCCAGGTGAGGGTACGACAACGCTCTAGGGGGAGCGTACGTGTGAGGGCGCGGGTTAGTGTCAGCGTACGGGTTAGGATTAGGGGACGGCTGAGGGTCAGGCTTCGGGGAAGGGTTAGGGTTAGGGTTCGGGCTAGGGTTAGGGTTAGGGGACGGGGACGGTTCAGGGTCCAGGTGAGGGTATGACAACGCTCTAGGGGGAGCGTACGTGTGAGGGCGTGGGTTAGTGTCAGCGTACGGGTTAGTATTAGGGGACGGCTGAGGGTCAGGCTTCGGGGAACTGTTAGGGTTAGGGTTTGGGCTAGGGTTAGCGTTAGGGGACGGGGACGGTTTAGGGTCCAGGTGAGGGTACGACAACGCTCTAGGGGGAGCGTACGTGTGAGGGCGCGGGTTAGTGTCAGCGTACGGTTAGGATTAGGGGACGGCTGAGGGTCAGGCTTCGGGGAAGGGTTAGGGTTAGGGTTCGGGCTAGGGTTAGGGTTAGGGGACGGGGACGGTTCAGGGTCCAGGTGAGGGTACGACAACGCTCTAGGGGGAGTGTACGTGTGAGGGCGCGGGTTAGTGTCAGCGTACGGGTTAGGATTAGGGTACGGCTGAGGGTCAGGCTTCGGGGAAGGGTTAGGGTTAGGGTTCGGGCTAGGTTTAGGATTAGGGGACGGGGACGGTTTAGGGTCCAGGTGAGGGTACGACAACGCTCTAGGGGGAGCGTACGTGTGAGGGCGCGGGTTAGTGTCAGCGTACGGGTTAGGATTAGGGGACGGCTGAGGGTCAGGCTTCGGGGAAGGGTTAGGGTTAGGGTTCGGGCTAGGGTTAGGGTTAGGGGACGGGGACGGTTTAGGGTCCAGGTGAGGGTACGACAACGCTCTAGGGGGAGCGTACGTGTGAGGGCGCGGGTTAGTGTCAGCGTACGGGTTAGGATTAGGGGACGGCTGAGGGTCAGGCTTCGGGGAAGGGTTAGGGTTAGGGTTCGGGCTAGGGTTAGGGTTCGGGATCGGGGACGGTTTAGGGTCCAGGTGAGGGTACGACAACGCTCTAGGGGGAGCGTACGTGTGAGGGCGCGGGTTAGTGTCAGCGTACGGGTTAGGATTAGGGGACGGCTGAGGGTCAGGCTTCGGGGAAGGGTTAGGGTTAGGGTTCGGGCTAGGGTTAGGGTTAGGGGACGGGGACGGTTTAGGGTCCAGGTGAGGGTACGACAACACTCTAGGTGGAGCGTACGTGTGAGGGCGCGGGTTAGTGTCAGCGTACGGGTTAGGATTAGGGGACGGCTGAGGGTCAGGCTTCGGGGAAGGGTTAGGGTTAGGGTTCGGGCTAGGGTTAGGGTTAGGGGACGGGGACGGTTTAGGGTCCAGGTGAGGGTACGACAACGCTCTAGGGGGAGCGTACATGTGAGGGCGCGGGTTAGTGTCAGCGTACGGGTTAGGATTAGGGGACGGCTGAGGGTCAGGCTTCGGGGAAGGGTTAGGGTTAGGGTTCGGGCTAGGGTTAGGGTTAGGGGACGGGGACGGTTCAGGGTCCAGGTGAGGTTACGACAACGCTCTAGGGGGAGCGTACGTGTGAGGGCACGCGTTAGTGTCAGCGTACGGGTTAGGATTAGGGGACGGCTGAGGGTCAGGCTTCGGGGAAGGGTTAGGGTTAGGGTTCGGGCTAGGGTTAGGGTTAGGGGACGGGGACGGTTTAGGGTCCAGGTGAGGGTACGACAACGCTCTAGGGGGAGCGTACGTGTGAGGGCGCGGGTTAGTGTCAGCGTACGGGTTAGGATTAGGGGACGGCTGAGGGCCAGGCTTCGGGGAAGGGTTAGGGTTAGGGTTCGGGCTAGGGTTAGGGTTAGGGGACGGGGACGGTTTAGGGTCCAGGTGAGGGTACGACAACGCTCTAGGGGGAGCGTACGTGTGAGGGCGCGGGTTAGTGTCAGCGTACGGGTTAGGATTAGGGGACGGCTGAGGGTCAGGCTTCGGGGAAGGGTTAGGGTTAGGGTTCGGGCTAGGGTTAGGGTTCGGGATCGGGGACGGTTTAGGGTCCAGGTGAGGGTACGACAACGCTCTAGGGGGAGCGTACGTGTGAGGGCGCGGGTTAGTGTCAGCGTACGGGTTAGGATTAGGGGACGGCTGAGGGTCAGGCTTCGGGGAAGGGTTAGGGTTAGGGTTCGGGCTAGGGTTAGGGTTAGGGGACGGGGACGGTTTAGGGTCCAGGTGAGGGTACGACAACACTCTAGGGGGAGCGTACGTGTGAGGGCGCGGGTTAGTGTCAGCGTACGGGTTAGGATTAGGGGACGGCTGAGGGTCAGGCTTCGGGGAAGGGTTAGGGTTAGGGTTCGGGCTAGGGTTAGGGTTAGGGGACGGGGACGGTTTAGGGTCCAGGTGAGGGTACGACAACGCTCTAGGGGGAGCGTACGTGTGAGGGCGCGGGTTAGTGTCAGCGTACGGGTTAGGATTAGGGGACGGCTGAGGGTCAGGCTTCGGGGAAGGGTTAGGGTTAGGGTTCGGGCTAGGGTTAGGTTTAGGGGACGGGGACGGTTTAGGGTCCAGGTGAGGGTACGACAACGCTCTAGGGGGAGCGTACGTGTGAGGGCGCGGGTTAGTGTCAGCGTACGGGTTAGGATTAGGGGACGGCTGAGGGTCAGGCTTCGGGGAAGGGTTAGGGTTAGGGTTCGGGCTAGGATTAGCGTTAGGGGACGGGGACGGTTCAGGGTCCAGGTGAGGGTACGACAACGCTCTAGGGGGAGCGTACGTGTGAGGGCGCGGGTTAGTGTCAGCGTATGGGTTAGGATTAGGGTAAGGCTGAGGGTCAGGCTTCGGGGAAGTGTTAGGGTTAGGGTTCGGGCTAGGGTTAGGGTTAGGGGACGGGGACGGTTCAGGGTCCAGGTGAGGATACGACAACGCTCTAGGGGGAGCGTACGTGTGAGGGCGCGGGTTAGTGTCAGCGTACGGGTTAGGATTAGGGGACGGCTGAGGGTCAGGCTTCGGGGAAGGGTTAGGGTTAGGGTTCGGGCTAAGGTTAGGGTTAGGGGACGGGGACGGTTTAGGGTCCAGGTGAGGGTACGACAACGCTCTAGGGGGAGCGTACGTGTGAGGGCGTGGGTTAGTGTCAGCGTACGGGTTAGGATTAGGGGTTAGGGTTAGGGTTAGGGTTAGGGTTAGGGTTAGGGTTAGGGGTTAGGGTTAGGGTTAGGGTTAGGGTTAGGGTAGGGTTAGGGTTAGGGTTAGGGTTAGGGTTAGGGTTAGGGTTAGGGTTCGGGCTAGGGTTAGGGTTAGGGGACGGGGACGGTTTAGGGTCCAGGTGAGGGTACGACAACGCTCTAGGGGGAGCGTACGTGTGAGGGCGCGGGTTAGTGTCAGCGTACGGGTTAGGATTAGGGGACGGCTGAGGGTCAGGCTTCGGGGAAGGGTTAGGGTTAGGCTTCGGGCTAGGGTTAGGGTTAGGGGACGGGGACGGTTTAGGGTCCAGGTGAGGGTACGTCAACGCTCTAGGGGGAGCGTACGTGTGAGGGCGCGGGTTAGTGTCAGCGTACGGGTTAGGATTAGGGGAAGGCTGAGGGTCAGGCTTCGGGGAAGGGTTAGGGTTAGGGTTCGGGCTATGGTTAGCGTTAGGGGACGGGGACCGTTCAGGGTCCAGGTGAGGATAAGACAACGCTCTAGGGGGAGCGTACGTGTGAGGGCGCGGCTTAGTGTCAGCGTACGGGTTAGGATTAGGGGACGGCTGAGGGTCAGGCTTCGGGGAAGGGTTAGGGTTAGGGTTCGGGCTAGGGTTAGGGTTAGTGGACGGGGACGGTTTAGGGTCCAGGTGAGGGTACGACAACGCTCTAGGGGGAGCGTACGTGTGAGGGCGCGGGTTAGTGTCAGCGTACGGGTTAGGATTAGGGGTTAGTGTTAGGGTTAGGGTTAGGGTTAGGGTTAGGGTTAGGGGTTAGGGTTAGGGTTAGGGTTAGGGTTAGGGTTAGGGTTAGGGTTAGGGTTAGGGTTAGGGTTAGGGTTAGGGTTAGGGTTAGGGTTAGGGTTAGGGTTAGGGTTAGGGTTAGGGTTAGGGTTAGGGTTAGGGTTAGGGTTAGGGTTAGGGTTAGGGTTAGGGTTAGGGTTAGGGTTAGGGTTAGGGTTAGGGTTAGGGTTAGGGTTAGGGTTAGGGTTAGGGTTAGGGTTAGGGTTAGGGTTAGGGTTAGGGTTAGGGTTAGGGTTAGGGTTAGGGTTAGGGTTAGGGTTAGGGTTAGGGTTAGGGTTAGGGTTAGGGTTAGGGTTAGGGTTAGGGTTAGGGTTAGGGTTAGGGTTAGGGTTAGGGTTAGGGTTAGGGTTAGGGTTAGGGTTAGGGTTAGGGTTAGGGTTAGGGTTAGGGTTAGGGTTAGGGTTAGGGTTAGGGTTAGGGTTAGGGTTAGGGTTAGGGTTAGGGTTAGGGTTAGGGTTAGGGTTAGGGTTAGGGTTAGGGTTAGGGTTAGGGTTAGGGTTAGGGTTAGGGTTAGGGTTAGGGTTAGGGTTAGGGTTAGGGTTAGGGTTAGGGTTAGGGTTAGGGTTAGGGTTAGGGTTAGGGTTAGGGTTAGGGTTAGGGTTAGGGTTAGGGTTAGGGTTAGGGTTAGGGTTAGGGTTAGGGTTAGGGTTAGGGTTAGGGTTAGGGTTAGGGTTAGGGTTAGGGTTAGGGTTAGGGTTAGGGTTAGGGTTAGGGTTAGGGTTAGGGTTAGGGTTAGGGTTAGGGTTAGGGTTAGGGTTAGGGTTAGGGTTAGGGTTAGGGTTAGGGTTAGGGTTAGGGTTAGGGTTAGGGTTAGGGTTAGGGTTAGGGTTAGGGTTAGGGTTAGGGTTAGGGTTAGGGTTAGGGTTAGGGTTAGGGTTAGGGTTAGGGTTAGGGTTAGGGTTAGGGTTAGGGTTAGGGTTAGGGTTAGGGTTAGGGTTAGGGTTAGGGTTAGGGTTAGGGTTAGGGTTAGGGTTAGGGTTAGGGTTAGGGTTAGGGTTAGGGTTAGGGTTAGGGTTAGGGTTAGGGTTAGGGTTAGGGTTAGGGTTAGGGTTAGGGTTAGGGTTAGGGTTAGGGTTAGGGTTAGGGTTAGGGTTAGGGTTAGGGTTAGGGTTAGGGTTAGGGTTAGGGTTAGGGTTAGGGTTAGGGTTAGGGTTAGGGTTAGGGTTAGGGTTAGGGTTAGGGTTAGGGTTAGGGTTAGGGTTAGGGTTAGGGTTAGGGTTAGGGTTAGGGTTAGGGTTAGGGTTAGGGTTAGGGTTAGGGTTAGGGTTAGGGTTAGGGTTAGGGTTAGGGTTAGGGTTAGGGTTAGGGTTAGGGTTAGGGTTAGGGTTAGGGTTAGGGTTAGGGTTAGGGTTAGGGTTAGGGTTAGGGTTAGGGTTAGGGTTAGGGTTAGGGTTAGGGTTAGGGTTAGGGTTAGGGTTAGGGTTAGGGTTAGGGTTAGGGTTAGGGTTAGGGTTAGGGTTAGGGTTAGGGTTAGGGTTAGGGTTAGGGTTAGGGTTAGGGTTAGGGTTAGGGTTAGGGTTAGGGTTAGGGTTAGGGTTAGGGTTAGGGTTAGGGTTAGGGTTAGGGTTAGGGTTAGGGTTAGGGTTAGGGTTAGGGTTAGGGTTAGGGTTAGGGTTAGGGTTAGGGTTAGGGTTAGGGTTAGGGTTAGGGTTAGGGTTAGGGTTAGGGTTAGGGTTAGGGTTAGGGTTAGGGTTAGGGTTAGGGTTAGGGTTAGGGTTAGGGTTAGGGTTAGGGTTAGGGTTAGGGTTAGGGTTAGGGTTAGGGTTAGGGTTAGGGTTAGGGTTAGGGTTAGGGTTAGGGTTAGGGTTAGGGTTAGGGTTAGGGTTAGGGTTAGGGTTAGGGTTAGGGTTAGGGTTAGGGTTAGGGTTAGGGTTAGGGTTAGGGTTAGGGTTAGGGTTAGGGTTAGGGTTAGGGTTAGGGTTAGGGTTAGGGTTAGGGTTAGGGTTAGGGTTAGGGTTAGGGTTAGGGTTAGGGTTAGGGTTAGGGTTAGGGTTAGGGTTAGGGTTAGGGTTAGGGTTAGGGTTAGGGTTAGGGTTAGGGTTAGGGTTAGGGTTAGGGTTAGGGTTAGGGTTAGGGTTAGGGTTAGGGTTAGGGTTAGGGTTAGGGTTAGGGTTAGGGTTAGGGTTAGGGTTAGGGTTAGGGTTAGGGTTAGGGTTAGGGTTAGGGTTAGGGTTAGGGTTAGGGTTAGGGTTAGGGTTAGGGTTAGGGTTAGGGTTAGGGTTAGGGTTAGGGTTAGGGTTAGGGTTAGGGTTAGGGTTAGGGTTAGGGTTAGGGTTAGGGTTAGGGTTAGGGTTAGGGTTAGGGTTAGGGTTAGGGTTAGGGTTAGGGTTAGGGTTAGGGTTAGGGTTAGGGTTAGGGTTAGGGTTAGGGTTAGGGTTAGGGTTAGGGTTAGGGTTAGGGTTAGGGTTAGGGTTAGGGTTAGGGTTAGGGTTAGGGTTAGGGTTAGGGTTAGGGTTAGGGTTAGGGTTAGGGTTAGGGTTAGGGTTAGGGTTAGGGTTAGGGTTAGGGTTAGGGTTAGGGTTAGGGTTAGGGTTAGGGTTAGGGTTAGGGTTAGGGTTAGGGTTAGGGTTAGGGTTAGGGTTAGGGTTAGGGTTAGGGTTAGGGTTAGGGTTAGGGTTAGGGTTAGGGTTAGGGTTAGGGTTAGGGTTAGGGTTAGGGTTAGGGTTAGGGTTAGGGTTAGGGTTAGGGTTAGGGTTAGGGTTAGGGTTAGGGTTAGGGTTAGGGTTAGGGTTAGGGTTAGGGTTAGGGTTAGGGTTAGGGTTAGGGTTAGGGTTAGGGTTAGGGTTAGGGTTAGGGTTAGGGTTAGGGTTAGGGTTAGGGTTAGGGTTAGGGTTAGGGTTAGGGTTAGGGTTAGGGTTAGGGTTAGGGTTAGGGTTAGGGTTAGGGTTAGGGTTAGGGTTAGGGTTAGGGTTAGGGTTAGGGTTAGGGTTAGGGTTAGGGTTAGGGTTAGGGTTAGGGTTAGGGTTAGGGTTAGGGTTAGGGTTAGGGTTAGGGTTAGGGTTAGGGTTAGGGTTAGGGTTAGGGTTAGGGTTAGGGTTAGGGTTAGGGTTAGGGTTAGGGTTAGGGTTAGGGTTAGGGTTAGGGTTAGGGTTAGGGTTAGGGTTAGGGTTAGGGTTAGGGTTAGGGTTAGGGTTAGGGTTAGGGTTAGGGTTAGGGTTAGGGTTAGGGTTAGGGTTAGGGTTAGGGTTAGGGTTAGGGTTAGGGTTAGGGTTAGGGTTAGGGTTAGGGTTAGGGTTAGGGTTAGGGTTAGGGTTAGGGTTAGGGTTAGGGTTAGGGTTAGGGTTAGGGTTAGGGTTAGGGTTAGGGTTAGGGTTAGGGTTAGGGTTAGGGTTAGGGTTAGGGTTAGGGTTAGGGTTAGGGTTAGGGTTAGGGTTAGGGTTAGGGTTAGGGTTAGGGTTAGGGTTAGGGTTAGGGTTAGGGTTAGGGTTAGGGTTAGGGTTAGGGTTAGGGTTAGGGTTAGGGTTAGGGTTAGGGTTAGGGTTAGGGTTAGGGTTAGGGTTAGGGTTAGGGTTAGGGTTAGGGTTAGGGTTAGGGTTAGGGTTAGGGTTAGGGTTAGGGTTAGGGTTAGGGTTAGGGTTAGGGTTAGGGTTAGGGTTAGGGTTAGGGTTAGGGTTAGGGTTAGGGTTAGGGTTAGGGTTAGGGTTAGGGTTAGGGTTAGGGTTAGGGTTAGGGTTAGGGTTAGGGTTAGGGTTAGGGTTAGGGTTAGGGTTAGGGTTAGGGTTAGGGTTAGGGTTAGGGTTAGGGTTAGGGTTAGGGTTAGGGTTAGGGTTAGGGTTAGGGTTAGGGTTAGGGTTAGGGTTAGGGTTAGGGTTAGGGTTAGGGTTAGGGTTAGGGTTAGGGTTAGGGTTAGGGTTAGGGTTAGGGTTAGGGTTAGGGTTAGGGTTAGGGTTAGGGTTAGGGTTAGGGTTAGGGTTAGGGTTAGGGTTAGGGTTAGGGTTAGGGTTAGGGTTAGGGTTAGGGTTAGGGTTAGGGTTAGGGTTAGGGTTAGGGTTAGGGTTAGGGTTAGGGTTAGGGTTAGGGTTAGGGTTAGGGTTAGGGTTAGGGTTAGGGTTAGGGTTAGGGTTAGGGTTAGGGTTAGGGTTAGGGTTAGGGTTAGGGTTAGGGTTAGGGTTAGGGTTAGGGTTAGGGTTAGGGTTAGGGTTAGGGTTAGGGTTAGGGTTAGGGTTAGGGTTAGGGTTAGGGTTAGGGTTAGGGTTAGGGTTAGGGTTAGGGTTAGGGTTAGGGTTAGGGTTAGGGTTAGGGTTAGGGTTAGGGTTAGGGTTAGGGTTAGGGTTAGGGTTAGGGTTAGGGTTAGGGTTAGGGTTAGGGTTAGGGTTAGGGTTAGGGTTAGGGTTAGGGTTAGGGTTAGGGTTAGGGTTAGGGTTAGGGTTAGGGTTAGGGTTAGGGTTAGGGTTAGGGTTAGGGTTAGGGTTAGGGTTAGGGTTAGGGTTAGGGTTAGGGTTAGGGTTAGGGTTAGGGTTAGGGTTAGGGTTAGGGTTAGGGTTAGGGTTAGGGTTAGGGTTAGGGTTAGGGTTAGGGTTAGGGTTAGGGTTAGGGTTAGGGTTAGGGTTAGGGTTAGGGTTAGGGTTAGGGTTAGGGTTAGGGTTAGGGTTAGGGTTAGGGTTAGGGTTAGGGTTAGGGTTAGGGTTAGGGTTAGGGTTAGGGTTAGGGTTAGGGTTAGGGTTAGGGTTAGGGTTAGGGTTAGGGTTAGGGTTAGGGTTAGGGTTAGGGTTAGGGTTAGGGTTAGGGTTAGGGTTAGGGTTAGGGTTAGGGTTAGGGTTAGGGTTAGGGTTAGGGTTAGGGTTAGGGTTAGGGTTAGGGTTAGGGTTAGGGTTAGGGTTAGGGTTAGGGTTAGGGTTAGGGTTAGGGTTAGGGTTAGGGTTAGGGTTAGGGTTAGGGTTAGGGTTAGGGTTAGGGTTAGGGTTAGGGTTAGGGTTAGGGTTAGGGTTAGGGTTAGGGTTAGGGTTAGGGTTAGGGTTAGGGTTAGGGTTAGGGTTAGGGTTAGGGTTAGGGTTAGGGTTAGGGTTAGGGTTAGGGTTAGGGTTAGGGTTAGGGTTAGGGTTAGGGTTAGGGTTAGGGTTAGGGTTAGGGTTAGGGTTAGGGTTAGGGTTAGGGTTAGGGTTAGGGTTAGGGTTAGGGTTAGGGTTAGGGTTAGGGTTAGGGTTAGGGTTAGGGTTAGGGTTAGGGTTAGGGTTAGGGTTAGGGTTAGGGTTAGGGTTAGGGTTAGGGTTAGGGTTAGGGTTAGGGTTAGGGTTAGGGTTAGGGTTAGGGTTAGGGTTAGGGTTAGGGTTAGGGTTAGGGTTAGGGTTAGGGTTAGGGTTAGGGTTAGGGTTAGGGTTAGGGTTAGGGTTAGGGTTAGGGTTAGGGTTAGGGTTAGGGTTAGGGTTAGGGTTAGGGTTAGGGTTAGGGTTAGGGTTAGGGTTAGGGTTAGGGTTAGGGTTAGGGTTAGGGTTAGGGTTAGGGTTAGGGTTAGGGTTAGGGTTAGGGTTAGGGTTAGGGTTAGGGTTAGGGTTAGGGTTAGGGTTAGGGTTAGGGTTAGGGTTAGGGTTAGGGTTAGGGTTAGGGTTAGGGTTAGGGTTAGGGTTAGGGTTAGGGTTAGGGTTAGGGTTAGGGTTAGGGTTAGGGTTAGGGTTAGGGTTAGGGTTAGGGTTAGGGTTAGGGTTAGGGTTAGGGTTAGGGTTAGGGTTAGGGTTAGGGTTAGGGTTAGGGTTAGGGTTAGGGTTAGGGTTAGGGTTAGGGTTAGGGTTAGGGTTAGGGTTAGGGTTAGGGTTAGGGTTAGGGTTAGGGTTAGGGTTAGGGTTAGGGTTAGGGTTAGGGTTAGGGTTAGGGTTAGGGTTAGGGTTAGGGTTAGGGTTAGGGTTAGGGTTAGGGTTAGGGTTAGGGTTAGGGTTAGGGTTAGGGTTAGGGTTAGGGTTAGGGTTAGGGTTAGGGTTAGGGTTAGGGTTAGGGTTAGGGTTAGGGTTAGGGTTAGGGTTAGGGTTAGGGTTAGGGTTAGGGTTAGGGTTAGGGTTAGGGTTAGGGTTAGGGTTAGGGTTAGGGTTAGGGTTAGGGTTAGGGTTAGGGTTAGGGTTAGGGTTAGGGTTAGGGTTAGGGTTAGGGTTAGGGTTAGGGTTAGGGTTAGGGTTAGGGTTAGGGTTAGGGTTAGGGTTAGGGTTAGGGTTAGGGTTAGGGTTAGGGTTAGGGTTAGGGTTAGGGTTAGGGTTAGGGTTAGGGTTAGGGTTAGGGTTAGGGTTAGGGTTAGGGTTAGGGTTAGGGTTAGGGTTAGGGTTAGGGTTAGGGTTAGGGTTAGGGTTAGGGTTAGGGTTAGGGTTAGGGTTAGGGTTAGGGTTAGGGTTAGGGTTAGGGTTAGGGTTAGGGTTAGGGTTAGGGTTAGGGTTAGGGTTAGGGTTAGGGTTAGGGTTAGGGTTAGGGTTAGGGTTAGGGTTAGGGTTAGGGTTAGGGTTAGGGTTAGGGTTAGGGTTAGGGTTAGGGTTAGGGTTAGGGTTAGGGTTAGGGTTAGGGTTAGGGTTAGGGTTAGGGTTAGGGTTAGGGTTAGGGTTAGGGTTAGGGTTAGGGTTAGGGTTAGGGTTAGGGTTAGGGTTAGGGTTAGGGTTAGGGTTAGGGTTAGGGTTAGGGTTAGGGTTAGGGTTAGGGTTAGGGTTAGGGTTAGGGTTAGGGTTAGGGTTAGGGTTAGGGTTAGGGTTAGGGTTAGGGTTAGGGTTAGGGTTAGGGTTAGGGTTAGGGTTAGGGTTAGGGTTAGGGTTAGGGTTAGGGTTAGGGTTAGGGTTAGGGTTAGGGTTAGGGTTAGGGTTAGGGTTAGGGTTAGGGTTAGGGTTAGGGTTAGGGTTAGGGTTAGGGTTAGGGTTAGGGTTAGGGTTAGGGTTAGGGTTAGGGTTAGGGTTAGGGTTAGGGTTAGGGTTAGGGTTAGGGTTAGGGTTAGGGTTAGGGTTAGGGTTAGGGTTAGGGTTAGGGTTAGGGTTAGGGTTAGGGTTAGGGTTAGGGTTAGGGTTAGGGTTAGGGTTAGGGTTAGGGTTAGGGTTAGGGTTAGGGTTAGGGTTAGGGTTAGGGTTAGGGTTAGGGTTAGGGTTAGGGTTAGGGTTAGGGTTAGGGTTAGGGTTAGGGTTAGGGTTAGGGTTAGGGTTAGGGTTAGGGTTAGGGTTAGGGTTAGGGTTAGGGTTAGGGTTAGGGTTAGGGTTAGGGTTAGGGTTAGGGTTAGGGTTAGGGTTAGGGTTAGGGTTAGGGTTAGGGTTAGGGTTAGGGTTAGGGTTAGGGTTAGGGTTAGGGTTAGGGTTAGGGTTAGGGTTAGGGTTAGGGTTAGGGTTAGGGTTAGGGTTAGGGTTAGGGTTAGGGTTAGGGTTAGGGTTAGGGTTAGGGTTAGGGTTAGGGTTAGGGTTAGGGTTAGGGTTAGGGTTAGGGTTAGGGTTAGGGTTAGGGTTAGGGTTAGGGTTAGGGTTAGGGTTAGGGTTAGGGTTAGGGTTAGGGTTAGGGTTAGGGTTAGGGTTAGGGTTAGGGTTAGGGTTAGGGTTAGGGTTAGGGTTAGGGTTAGGGTTAGGGTTAGGGTTAGGGTTAGGGTTAGGGTTAGGGTTAGGGTT